>NC_091741.1:25756995-25766995 GCF_043380555.1 Nothobranchius furzeri | reverse complement strand
GAAATTCCAGCCACAGGAATAGATTTAAAAGTAGCAGCAGCTGGGCTCGCAGCATCTTTTTTCTAACAGGGTTTTTAGGGCACGTTGATCGTGAGTGACAGCCCGCTGAGGGACCGTTTTGGGAAACGAGTGCACGGCTTCGGCGGAGTTTGAGGAACAGCCGGGAGCCACAGAAACAGACCCCAGCAGAGAGGAACTTTCCTGGAACTTTCCTCGAAGAAAACATTTCCTTTTAACTTCCATTAACACAGGGAACCGTTTTTCCTCCCAAGTTTATAGCTGAGGGTAAAAAAGTGCTGCACTAATACAGCCTTGCTGTCATTCTGCCGCGGTGTTGCAATCCCAGGCTGTCAGATGCTCAAATTGACCTACATGGGAAAGATAACGCAAAGCCTGTCTGTTGCTGAGACGGTTGTGGGGTATTTATTTATTTTTTCGACTGTATTTGCTGAATTTGTTCCTGCTCAAACCTTGCTAGCATCAGCAGCTTGTTAGTTTCTACTCTTCCCACCGACTGCCAGGATACGCCGCTGTCATCCCACTAGCCAACATCCAAATATCTGCACACACGCCAGTATTCCCCTGCTGTTTTATTAGGTTATTTTATTTTATTTTTTCCAGTAAGCCTCTGTTTATGTTTGACGTGGTGAGATCCAGCTTTAAGGGCTGGAGTCAGATCACCACGGCGGGCAGATGTTCGTCTCAGATGGAGGTTACTGTCTGTTTGGGTCAAAACAAGCACCGTGAGGATGGAGGGAATGTTTACACGCTAACACATCTGTGTACTGTTCCCTGTCAAACCCAGGATATAGATGTCCACATAGTGAGCCGAAACTACATTTAAAAGTGAAATGTATGATGCGAACCAAATGTCGCGTCCAAGGATACGTAAACAAAGCATGCTTGTTTACCCCCGGCATTTTTACATGACTTGCCCCAGCCGTGCACACTTTGGTTCTTTGATTACTCCAAAGCCCCCTTCAGACAGGCCATGAAAAACGGAAATGTTCCGGAATCTGTCCGTAAGACCTTTCTGTCTGAATACAAACATCCGGATAACGTGTTCCGGAATTTATCCGGACGAAGCCCCTAGTAACAGGTCCGGACTTGTTACGGACAGAGTGGCTGCTTCAGACTGGTGAGGTAAAGTTCCGGACAAGAGGGAGGGGAAGGAGGAAGGGACCGGGGGACGCTAGATAGCCCGCTGCTGTAGCATGCGGCGAACCACGGCAGCTCGCCTCCTACGGTACCGTCTAGATGCGCGATGGAGCGCTTCACACTGCTTCAGTGATTCCTTTAACCATTGAGCTTCATCATCCAGGTCTCTTATGCGTCTTCGTGTGTGCAGAATTATGCTTAAGCGCCTCGTGATTTTTATTTTGAGAGGCGCTATGGAAATGATATTTTCTTCTTCTTCTTCTTAACATAAGTCCGATTCTACCCCACTCCCCGCCGCCGTCAGACATCTAGAACTTTTCCCTGCTGTGTGAACGCAGCCGAAAGGACAAGTTCCGGTACAAAAGTGGTGTGTCTGAAAACACAGTTCCGGTTAAAAACCTGATTGAATTGTCCGCAAATGTTCCAGAATGTCTGTCTGAAAAGGGCTTAAGACTCACGGCCGAGGAACATCAGAGAGCCCTTCCACTACTTGGACGTGGAAGTTAGTCCACACAAGTCGTCTGTCATGAAGATGTTTCTGTGGGATTCGTCAGTTTGCAGAAACTATTCATGGATAAATAAGATCGTAACAATCGGAGCGGGTAGGCAGCAATGATAAAATCCTCCATCGTCTTTTATCGATGCATCGATGCAGCTGGAAACGGAACATCCAAAATGACCAGGCAGGAATCCGATGGCTAATTAATCCGTCACTTCATCACTGGGACGCTTAAATCCTGCAAATCGAACAGTTAGCTGCATGAACGCAGTCCTGATTATTGATTGTTTGCAGTAGCCTAATGCAAACAGAGGCCTGCTATTAAACAGATAATTAACACAGTATATCCCCTCTGTCGCTTAGTGAAGACTAAGCAGTTTTCCTGAATGAGTCATCTGAGAGTTACACCTCAGGCTCTACTGTTTTCCTTCCACCGATTGACTTTTATTTTATTGACACATCATAAAGTTGAAAATGCCCACTGGACTCTCACATAGAAACATCCAACATGTCTTTTGTAGTTGTTGAAATCTTTTCTCATGTTAGTCATCCATAAAATCCCCAGCGTGCTTCTGAAATGTCACACGGATACAAAAACAGGTTTAAATAATGGTATTTGACAGTCACATGAACTGTTTTATATTTATATGCATTTATTCATGAATTCCAGCTGTCTTCATTTCAACTGAGTCAAATCCAGCAGCTAGCTGTGCTAACGTGTCAGAATTTAAGCTCAGGTCGCTCCTGTCAAACTGCTGAAGCATTTCTGAGGTCAAAAAAGTTCCCTACACTAGAAACAACACCTGAGATGCACAGCGGTCAATTAAAGTAAAATAAATGTGTGTTATGACTTCAGACTGGTTGTATTTTCTTTCTATTTATTTTTATTTCTATGTATTTACTTGAAAAAAGTCAATTGTACTTGTTCAATAAATATAAGAAATAGTCTTTGCAAATTCCCACACAATTTAACATTTATGGGCTGGGTCAATTAAATCTCTCAAGGGTTACATAACCTCTTTAATAATTCTGGCTCTAAATTTTACTGGGTCAGGAAAAGTGTTTTTAAACCTCTTACTGAATAAATTAGCATATCTTGCTAAGTTTATTAATACCATCCTTGTTGCTTCAGTTTGAGTTGTTTCAACTTGTTTCCCGACACAAACTAAATACATGTTAATATAATTCACCCACTAAAGTAATATTATTACAGCAGTTCAACCTTCCTTTAAACTTCCTGTTTACAGGAGCTGTCATGTTGCATTGTTACACTTAGGTTGCGGCTGGAAAAGCCCCGTCTACTTCCACAAACATCATTGTTTTTTAAGCTCCAGATGACTAATTACAGCTGCAAATGTAGGAAAAATAATACATGAAAATAAAGGGGGGGGTAAATATTATACTGCAGCCAGCCACTAGGTGGTATTTGTGGTTCCTTTTAGCTTCATTTTCCATGTTTCATTACTTCATCTTGGTAGTTAAACATGACAGTGATTCTTACACAAGATTTATTTATTTTTCTTTAGTGGTATTTTGTAGTCTGGCAACGCTCCATTGATGGTTCTCGGTCGTGAGGCGGGTTCTGCCGTTGTCTTTCAAATGATCTCTGCATGCTACTGGACAATGAACGATGTGACGTACTCACCACAAAGGATGTCGGTAAACGAGCCAGTCTTCTGTTGAAGAAGGTGAAAATAAATCCTTATTTCTAAATAAAGTACCTAAATACATCTATCTGCTCCTGGTTCTAATAAAGTCCAAATAGTCCAAAATGGATGTAAACGCCGTTTCAAATGAGCTGTCGCCATCTTGTTCCACTCTGTTGCATCACCTCGCCCACCAGACGAATACAGGGCCCCGATTAGCCCACAGAGCAGATTGGCCAATCACAGCGCTCTATGGGTTTGAATCCCCTTTAGAGAGCTGTGATTGGCCAGCCAGAATGCAGCTAGGAGCTGTGGAAGTTCCAATGGAGCGTTCCTAGACCAAACTTTGCAAGGCAAGGATTTGGTCTAGAGTTTAGAAAAATTCTGTCTATTTTTATAGGGAAGGAAATTTAATCGTTTTGACCCAAAGCTTTAAAATATCTGAACTAGGGCTGGACGATATACCAAAAATGTATCAGTATTGAAATTTCCATGTCAATACATTTGATAATAAAAAAATGAAAGGATGTGTCAGGGTATCTGCAGGTTTAAGGGAGCCAAATTTAAGACTTTTTAAGACCATTTTTAAGGCCACTTTGACCAAATTTAAGCTATTTAAGCAGGGCAGCAGTGGCTGCAGATTCGATCCCAGCTCCAGACAGAGAATTCTGCTGTTGTGTCCTTGGGCAAGACACTTTACCCACCTTGCCTGCTGGTGGTGGTCGGAGGGACCGGTGGCGCCTGTGCTCGGCAGCCTCGGCTCTACATCGTAGCTCATCACCACCAGTGTGTGAATGTGTGTGTGAATGGATCGATGATACACTGTAGTGTAAAGCGCTTTGGAGTCCTTCCTCTGACAGACGCTATACAAGTGCGGGTCATTTATCATTTAAGCTATAATTTCCAGCTATTGCCTGGAACCGGTGCTAACCACTCCGCAATCATGGGATTAACCATCCAGTTACCATTAAACTTGCCCTTCCCCATGGCGCAAGCGCCCACTAGCTTAACCAGCTAACGTGCTCATCTAAAAATATCCCCCTTTCACAACCAACTGAACGTGTATGGTTCCGTTTACGGCAACATCATACACAAAAATGCTGAACACTAACTAGAAATTCACGAAATAAAAGAATTTTGTTTATTGGGTCTTTGGTCATTTAAGACCTCTGGAAACTGTATTTAAGGATTATTTGTCATTTTTAAGGATTTTTAAGGCCTTAAATTTGGAAAAGCTAATTTAAGACTTTTTAAGACTTTTTAAGGACCCGCGGATACCCTGATGTGTGTAGGTTGGCCACGTTCATGCCACTTTAAGAAGGGTTAGGGTTACCACCTTGAGTCGCATTACAACGTGACTCAATGAAAGACGCGCGACAGCCCAATCTAGTGGACAACTATTTTATCCATTTTATCGTCCATGTATCGTTATCGGGGTGAACTCCTCGATATACCCTAATGATTAGGCCGTATCGCCCAGCCCTAATCTGAATGCTTCCTAAAATGTTATTGTGAGCCGCCCAGATGCTTTCTAGGAAATTCTTTGAAATTACTTGGTCCAAACTGAATATCAGTATCTAATACGTCTGAATGGGAGGGTCTGCAGAATATTGTGTTGTTTATAATATTGAGTTTTCTTTTACAGCTTTTGTTTACATTGTGCTGAACTGCATAAGGTGTTGCCTTCAATGTCACATGTTTATAATTCATTATAATAAAAGTAAATGTTAATAAATATAAAAATAAAGGTTTAGTTGAAAATCTAATTCATTCTTGTGATGTTGTCTTGTTATCTATCAAATCATAATCACTATAATATCATCACAATGGAACACAAACTGAATTTAAAGATTGTTGCAAGAATTTCACCAGCCTAAATACTGTTATTGAAAGTTATTCATGTTGAATAATCATAGAGCGTTTTTCATCAACCAGAACAAGAATGGGAGGAGGGGGGCAGGCATATTACACAGAACAAACTTAGGAGCACTTCTCGTTGGACGGCGGTGGCGGACAAAGTCACGCTAACGATAAATGAAAATGTCAGACCAAAGTGAAACATGGCTGGAAGGCAGCAGCGCTGCTGTGTGTTCTACATGTGAGGTGAGCGCACGCTTACCTTGCCCGACTTTCATTATGACTTTCATGGCTCGGCTCTTGCACACGCCTCCCTCCCGGTTCTCCAGGCCCTCGACCGTGCCGTTGGAAGTTGCTGAGAGTGATTGGGGATGGGGATGGGGAGGAGGATGGGATGAAGGTGATGGAGGGTAAAGAAAAGAGGACAAAAAAGTGGAGAAGAGACGTTGACACACTGGTTAATGAGCACGTCCAAAACGCACAGAACTAATCAATATTTACGACAAGCACTGATTAGCTGTTGCAGTGATTAGCAGCTCTCACCCTCAATCAACCGGCGGCTTCTCGCACCGCCATCTCTCATTAACACAATGAAGTGAAGTCAAATGGATGGAACAACATTACAGTCCACCGAGAGCGGGTGTGCGCCGCCGTGGAGAGCAGGAACATGGTCAGATCCCAGAGTGTGTGTGTGTGTGTGTGTGTGTGTGTGTGTGTGCTTGTATTTGTACCCTTGTGAAGACCAGATTTGGGATATTTACTAACCTTCTTACAACCGACGGTCCTTGTTAGGACCCGAACCCGGTCCTAACACGGAGTACTCCCTATAGGGGTGAGGTTTACAGATAAGATGTGAATTGAGTTTTTGTTACAGATAACTTTAGGAATGCACTGGTTAGGATTTGGGTTAGGCATAGTGGACTCACTGAAATGAATGGAAGTCAACACAAAGTCCTAACATGGGTACAAATACAAGAATTTGTGTGCGTGTGTGTGTGTGTGCGAGCGAGCGAGTGTGTGTGTGACTGCCTATCTCCATTTGCTTTAAAGTGTGTTCTAAGTTGGGTGAGGAGGTTAAGGTTGTTTATCCAATGTCACAGCCACTTCACACACCATGACACAATCGACTGTCTATTTTAGGGCCCTTGATAATGACCTGGGGAGACAGAGTGTGACTCTGACCTTAACACAGAGGCTGCATGTGTGTGTGTGTGTGTGTGTGTGTGCTGGGGGGAAGCACGCACACGAGATGGCAGCTCTAACTTTGGAATTTCCCAAATGATCTCCATCTCCGCTTCGTCTACCGTTTCGACGCACTCCCTTCCTCCACTTTTGTTTCTCTTCCTCGCATTATCCGTGCCGGCCTCACTTCATTTGGGGATTTTTGTTTTTTCTTTAATCTGAGATATCTAGCTCAGCCCCTCCCCTTCCTTCTCTCCTAACTCAATGACCATCTCCTGGGATGATTGCTTCAGATGGCGCCCTCATTACGATGACACAGTCCTGGAGAGGATGCTGATCTAATGACAAGAGAAAGAGGAGCTAACTTCCAGGCAGAGGGAGGGGGATGCTCTACAAACACCGGGATGCTTACTGGCATTGTGAATCAGTGTTTCTACATGCGTTTACTTGTTATTAACTAATGTTTCCAGCTGTGTTGAAACGCGCCTCAGCCGCTATGAAAAAAAAAAGTTCTGGTTGATTCATGTCCTGTCATTGCTAAGGATTATTAATGCTGACATTATGTTGCCTGGTGGGATTTCAGCTTTTTTTACTTCAGAGAAATTGATGAAAACAAAATAATGAGTTGCACTAATGTTATGCTATGCTATCAGATTGAACTAAAGGCTCTAAATTACAAGAGGGAACCACAACATTTGGTTAGTGATAATTTGCGAGACGGACCGAGATAACATCGCGACAGGAGCTCCTTTTGGTAAAAATGGCCCCCCTGCTGCAGACTCAACAAGGCGGACACTGAAATATCCACGAGGGAACCAGCAGTGCTAAGTGCGACCATAAAAAAAATAAAAGATTTAAATTTACGTTGGGCCCTAATGTGAATGAACACTCGAGGCTGGCTGCGCTGTGTGATTTATGTGGAGGCTGAACAAGAAGCACGTCTGGTTTAAAAGGAACATCCAGAGGCCAGCTCTGAACCCAGCCGTGAGCGGGCCAGACGCTGACACAAGCGCTAACCGCGTCTGGGATTTTACACCCAATTTTTTTTCGACCCTTTCAATTTTTAAATTTCCATGGCGAGGTTGGACAAAAATGAGCTCTTTGAAGATCAAGCTCAAAGGCGCTGGAATATTCCCACGAACGGTGAATTTTATATCCACTCAGGGAGAGCAAATCCTCTCAGAGTGAACTTACTTCTGTCATCTAAATGAACTATTCCTTTAGGCTGGCTGAGCAGAGCTCTGCATCGCTGATGTGGCATCATGATAAAATGTTCCTGTGAGGCTCCTGTTTAGAGCTGGATTTATAAAGACGCTCACTTCAGATGCTGTTTGCATTCAGGCGATGCAAGACGTCACATAATTCAAGCCATGATTGTACCACTGGAACTTCGTAAGCCCATCACCCGTGTCCGACCACATTTCCTCGTGTTTCAGATCGCTTCAGGACAGATATCAGCTCAAGGATCAGCAGTTGGGGGCATTACGACTAGCTTTGCACGAGTATTTAAAAGGGATGCTTTTGGAGCGTGTTTCTGCATAAGAGTCTTTGGTTTGGAGGAAAATGGTTAAAGGGATACTTAGAAACTTTTTCATATTTTTAAATAATTTTCTTGAGTCAGTATGTGCTAAAAGGACCCTTTACAGGGTTAATGAAAGCCCACCCAGCCCCCATCGCCCCCTGTGGCCACAGTACCGCATTTGCAACTTCAGACTGGCAGGCTGCTCTGTTGGGACTTAAAAAAGTTGAGCTGACATACCAGACGTAGCAGTCTGGTTCCGGCATGTTTCCTGCATGCTTTAGATCATGAACACAGCTGATTTGTTTAATGTAGTGAGTGATGAATCACTCCTGCAGACACTAAGGAAGGCTGGGAGACATTTCAGCTGTTAGATTAAAAAGACAAACGCACAGCGATGAGATAAGTTTTGTTTTCGGTCTACAAATGGACACTCGGGGGTGCTAAAAGGGAGCCAAAACTTCCTAGCTCTCCCTTCAACATCCAACAGGGAATGTTTGTACAAAGTGTAGCATTTAAGGTCAGATCCTGCTGGATGTCCTGATCATTCTGCATTCCGACTAGTCGTTAGCTTATCATTCCTGTAGAAAATAAACAATTTCTCCAAACAGAGGCCACTCTGGAGGTGCATTACAGCAGATCTGGTGAATATTCACAGGTTTTACTGGGAAACACTCCCATCTCTGGGTTTGTTCACTTGTCTCGTGTCAGAGGCCATGCACAAACTCTCTGTGCCAGCCACAGTTCCACTAACTCCCTAACCCTATTCCACGACACGGACGTGCCGCCAGCTTTTTAATCTAAAAGCCTCTCACTCACTCCACTCTTCCCTCTCATTTTTGCCTCCCTCTCTCTGTTTCATCTATCCACAGTGACGTTAATCCAAATCTGGATTTCCAGATATTAAAAGGCCAACAGTCATGTTGCGTTTTGGAAAGGGGAAAACTGGGGAATTGGGTCTTCCTGTGTGTCTCGGCAGAGATAAAAACACAGGGGGATGAAGCAATGACAGGACGCAGAACAAAGGAACGACTCGCCTGCTGCTAATGATTGAGTGGAACAAACCGGTTCACCGTTAGCGGCCCAGAATACCCAAAGAAGTGGTCATTGCATGAAGGAATGCTGCTTTTTGGGAATGAAGCGGTTGGCTCCAAAGAGAGGTTTTGTGTGATTTAAGACCCTCTTTGTGGGTGTGGATCATTGGCCACAGAGTGACTAGAGGGAGAACAAAAAGATCTACAGCTGCTGAAGTCATAAGAGAAACCAGGTGCCAAATGTTGATGTTGGGAAATAAGAACAGTACGAGTACATGACCCAAGCGGGAGAAGAGCTCACACCTTCTGCTGCTGCAGGACGTTTGGGGTAGAAAGGAAGGACCGCTCCCCGAGGTGCTCAGAGGAGAGGAGATGGAGATCCAGCTCCAACTGACCCGAGACAGCACGAGCTGAAGCGGGAGTGTGATGCTGCGGCCTATATTTATTCTCAGGTCTGCTAAATGAGGTCACTCAGGTGGTCCCGCTGAACACATTCTCCATCTCCATCATGAATCATCTTCTGCTTATTATTCCTGTCCAGCCCGGGATGGGGGGGGGGGGGGGATCTGCCTTCACACACGTGTGTGTGAGAGTGTGTGTGAGCAGCATCTGCCCAGAGCACAAACGAGCGGATGGATACAGCCCGTGTGACGGACAGAGAGCAGGTTGTTTAATGAGAAAGTGGATGAGAGGTGACATTCATTGGCTACCTCTCACACACCACCACCTCCACCTCCTTCTCCACAGCATTCAGACGTCCACTTAGACGAACAGAGCAGGCAGCAGGTAGTCACAGCAGCCCCTGCCAATAATGTCTACACCCCCCTTCAAAAAAAATAAGGAGAAAAAGAAAAGAGAAAGAAGATGAATGAATAAGCAGCCACAGCTATCTGATCGCTGGCACTTAGCATCAGGCTAAAAATACCCACACACACACAGGTGTGTGTGTGTGTGTGTGTGTGTGTGTGTGTGCGCGTGTGTGTGCGTGTGTGTGTGTGTGTGTGTGTGTGTGTGTGTGTGTGTGTGTGTTTATGTGCGTGTGTGTGTGTGTGTTTATGTGCGTGTGTGTGTGTGTGTGTGTGTGTTTAGGTGCGTGTGTGTTTAT
>NC_091741.1:25751995-25754495 GCF_043380555.1 Nothobranchius furzeri | reverse complement strand
GTGTGTGTGTGTGTTTAGGTGCGTGTGTGTGTGTTTAGGTGCGTGTGTGTGTGTGTTAGTGTGTGTGTGTGTTTATGTGCGTGTATGTGCGTGTGTGTGTGTGTTTAGGTGCGTGTGTGTGTGTTTATGTGCGTGTATGTGCGTGTGTGTGTGTGTTTAGGTGCGTGTGTGTGTGTTTAGGTGCGTGTGTGTGTGTGTTTATGTGCGTGTATGTGCGTGTGTGTGTGTGTTTAGGTGTGTGTGTGTGTGTGTGTGTGTGTGTGTGTGTGTGTGTGTGTGAGTGTGTGTGTGTGTGTGTGTGCGCAACAGAACGTCACAATAAGAACGTCTCTTTCTCATATCCGTAATTTCCCCCATCTTGGTTTTTGTTTGCATTCGCTGACCAGAGCTGAGGAGCCGAGGAGCAAAAGAGACTCCTGAATGAGCACAGGCAGGGTTCGATTAGGTTTATGGGCCTGCTTCTACAGATAACCCTCCCTGGCAGATCCGGCATGTGTGTAAGAATGCACGTGCACATACACATACATGCACAGGGGGGAAACGCTGCAGACTGAGGCTGACAGACTGGAATAATACTGGGGGATCTGGATGTTTGCACTTTGAACCTTTTCTAATCCTGAGTATTAGGGCATGGCTAACGCCTGATTATGGTGGAATGAAATGGATCTAAATAGATGTCCCAGCCCATCAGACTTCCATTTCTTTGTCCCAGAAATAAAAATGGAAATCAGTAATCAACCTGGAACCCCCTCACTTTGCTGTCTCTCCCACGTAGCCTCGGCTGTGAGGCATCAGCAGACTTTTCTATCATATCCGGCCGTTCTGATGTTCTTTGCTCCCCCTCATGCTTCTTTCCAATAATAAAACCTGGCAGACAATATAAAATTGTCATAGCTTCAACGCCTGACAAGCAAATCTTTCATGCTATTTTGTAAACCCGATACTGAATCTGGGTTGGAGCGAATGTGGTTGTGAGTAATGAGGGTGGACGCAGCTGATTTTCTCATCTCCAAACTCAGCAGTGGCTCACAGTTTAGCTGTTGCTTAGAGCATCACCACGTGCTGCCGGGGAAAGCAAGCAGGTGGGGGTCGGGGAGGGTGGGGCCTGTGGAGGTTAGCTGCCCAACTGTTGCTTGGATCAGACCCTCTCTGCCTGAATCGGTCTGCAGCCAGAGGGGGAGCTCCTCTCCCACATCCTGGCCCCTATGCATACTCAGACTGCATACATGTGATCGCTCAGGTCCACAGAGGTGAATGCATACACACACATGTGCATGTAGACAAACAGCACACACACACACACACACACACACACACACTGGCTGCCTGCATAGCCAGAAGATCAGGCAGGACTTAAAAGCTCTTCTAGCAGCAAAATTACAGGGTACATCTAAATCCTCCCCGGCAGAAAGCTCTACAGCATGGCGTGGGGTGAGGGAAGGAGGTGAAATGGAGGTATGTGTGTTGGAAAGGCTAAGGATGGAAAGAGGAGTGCAGTGAAGGAGAGACTGCAGGAGGCTCCTTTTTTCAGTTGGAGAGATGAGTGAGACTTGATCTGTTGGAGTGTGCTGGTTTCAGCGTCTGTGTGTGTGTGTGTGTGTGTGTGGGGGGGGGGGGTGCATGCACATGTCTATGAGGGAATATGGAAGGAGGTGATGAAGTGAGGAGTTGAGAGGAGAAGAGCTCAGTTTGGTATGAAGAAGAGGAGGTGGGAGGTGATTTCTCTCCGTTCAAACGCAGAAAGCATATGTCCACCAGTGTGTGTGTGTGTGTGTGTGTGTGTGTGTGTGTGTGTGTGTGTGTGTGTGTGTGTGTGTGTGTGTGTGTGTGTGTGTGTGTGTGTGTCCCAGCTTGCTCCTCTCTCTCACACTCAGAAGATCTCCTAAACTCTCCATTAACATCTTCAGTGTGTGTACTCTGGACTCTGAGTGTACGGTGTACTTTAAGGCCGCTAGAGAAAAACATGACCAACAAAATGTTTTTGCATTTTTAAACGAAGTTAAACCATAAATAAGGTCTGAACTCGTCGTCTTGTTCCCCCTTTTCTAAACATTCTGGCTTTTAGGGAGACATGTGGACCTTTTTTTTTAAATGAATTTCTATTCCAGAACTTCTGTTTTGACTTGCTTTAGTCTCCACAGCTCCTCTTCATCTTTACCAGTTTGACTTTAATCAGTAAAAAAATGTATTTCCACTTTCATCTCAAACCTGGAAACAAAGAAACTATCATCCTCCTGGTGTTCCCTCTTCTAGCTGGCTTTGGTGGGCTGTCATAGACACATGTATGAGCAGAAACGCACGTGTCCAAACAGTCACAGCTACTTACAAGCAAATTAATTTTCCTTTTTGTAAAGTGTGCATGTGTGTGGCCCCAGCCGGCAGCAGCAGGCTAGTACTACAGGTCTCCTTATGACAGCTTGTAACCTCTGCAGAGGAGCTGTCGGCACCTCTCAACGTGTCTTTGTGTCTCTGTGAGAGAGGATGTGTCCACGCAGGACTC
>NC_091741.1:25636995-25746995 GCF_043380555.1 Nothobranchius furzeri | reverse complement strand
CATCTGGGCTCACGACGGGGAAAGCTGTTGTTGGTTTAGCATCCAGGAAACTGAGATCTAGCTAGAAGAAGCTAACAGTTAGCATTAGCCACTCTACCGCATGGCAGAACTCCTTAAGGCTTGTGTTATTTGAGGAGATAAAACATCAGTGATGCAGAACAAATGGAGTTAGTGGTAGAGTTGTGTTGCTGTGTCAGGACCTCCACCCGGCGGCGCCCTCCTGGCTGCAGAACCGCCCGCTATACCTACAAATTCCCAACAACCCCTGCACCGGACACCACAACCCAACGCCTTTATACAGAAGTCCTAGCACTCATTATTCCTGCGGACGATCTTGTTTCCCTTCGAGCCTCGTAAAGATTTTCCTTTATTAGCCACACCCGACGCTAGTCTCTCCCCGTTTGGGTCGTATCACATGATACGACCGAACTCCCTGCTGCTCTCTTGCCTTCCCCAAGCATCAGTCCGGCCACGCAGTTGGCCAATCAGAGGTAAGATGTCCAAAAATCAAGCAATAGCACTCCTGATCCTGTTGCCACGTTCTCCTCTGGCTGACTTCTCTGTCCTCAAACAGAGCATCTAAGCTTTATTCCCCCCGAGCATTCCTCACTAGATACCAGCTATAGCCTCCTTACTCCTATTTCATCTAATCTCGTATAGTTTTTACTTTTACTAAAGCAAAAGGCTTGAACTAATACTTCAACAGGAGTATTTCAAACCCTTGTATGTGTACTTCTGAGTACTGAATATGAATACATTTGACACCTCTGGTCCCCATCCACAGAGTGTCTCAAAATGCAATGATCTGATGTTTTTGTTTTGAATCAGCTTCTGTTTGCAGCTCTGTGTCGAGCCTTTCCTGATGTATAAACGTTCATCACATGAAGGGTCCGTGTGACATTCAGGTGAACAATTTCCTAAAATACTTCTACAGATAAACGTTCAGTGCCGAACAGACCACTCTTTTCTAAGTGCTCACAAAAAGTACCACCCCAATCCTATTACTTTGCCTTTGTACAAAGATTAGGAAATGATCAATCCCAGCAGTTATTTCCTAAGTATCACTGGGTGGTACTGGTATTGTTAGGCTACACATGTGTAATCAGCTGACAGACGTACACGGAAGGCCTCTCAGTGAGCTTGTTTCTCAGCAGGAGGCTCATTGAAGTTTTTTTCTTGCTTCATTTGCGCTGATAATCACGCGAGGTGAACCACGGTTCACTCGCTAAATCCCAGCTGATGATAGAAGCCATCCCACTTGTCTTTCCTGTGGCCTTTGTGGTCGTCTGGAAGGGGAAAAGATGACACTGAGCTCTGGACTCCGGTGGAGAAGTCGCCCTCGTCGATCCACCTTAAGATCCTCGAGCTGCAAATCAGGCCTGATAAAAGCAGCACTGGGATGGATCGGAATGTGGTGAGATAGTCGTGGCATGTCAAAGGGCACCGGGCTCCAAAAACCTCCACTGACTGAGGAGGTAATTTGTGAGAGAACTCTCCTGAGGGAAACCAGAGCTAAAGACATGGAACAAATCATCAAGGCTGAACTGTGTGGGATGAAATATATCCCAGGCTCTCGCCCCTCCTGCTGCTGCACGTAAAATATGAGCTAGCAGGGGGGCCGTTTGTGTCTGTGTGTGTATTTAAATGAATGTTTTTGGATGCTTAAGTGTGTGTACGTTTGTTCGAGGCTCTTCCGTTTCTGTGCGTGGCGCCATTCATCCTCCACAAAGAGACCAGCTTCATTTTCACTGACCTTTTCAATCTGGCCTCCGGAAGAGAGTTATGACAACTGAGCGGGCCTTGTGCTGCTCAGCACAATAACACACATCAACCATGGGAAACAAACGAGTAATAACTCCTGCAGCCGGCTCAGGACTTCCCATCCTACATTAGTAATGCAAAACAAACTGGATGATCAGGAAGCAGGGCAGGGATGTGCAACTAAAACGCCCAGGAATGGTCCAGAAAATAAGCTAATCCTAGTAACGGAACGCGGCAACAATCAGTGACAATCGATAGGGCTGGGGGTAAACGATTATTTTTAAAACGATTATTCTGACGATTATTTTATCGAATAGTCGACTATTCTAATGACTATTTAGAAAATTAATCTAATGATTATTTTTCTATTGCACAATTAACAAAAACCAGAAAATCTCAAATAAATTCCTCAAAAAAATTGATAAATTCTTACTGTAAGAGAATAAACACTACAGGCCTTCCATTTTGTATAACACTGCTTTTATTGTGTTGGTTGGTTATGTTCTGGTGACGTGGAGAACGTGGGAGTGCAGGCTGCTGCCTGAGAGGTGGTTGAAGATGGAGTGTCTCCATGCTGCTTTGTTTTGGTCACTTATGTGCGTGAGGCGAGTGGTGTTACGGGTTAAACCAAACTCAGGTGATATTTTACACTAAACCGAAAACCCACAACACTCTAAATGTAATAAAAGGGAGATCTGCACCACAAAAAAGATGAACTCTAAACCAAAACGTAACAGCTTATCCCAACGCAAGAAGCTGTTAGCGAAAATGCTAACAGTAGCTTTACCAACATTAAGTTCAAGTTACCAAGTTTAAATAAACCAAAAACACCCGGCAGCAAACAGACCAGCACGGAGGAGAGACTGCTACCACCAAAACAGCTCTCCTCATGTCTGAAAGAAGCTCCTTAATGAAGGGAGAAGCGCTCCCGGTGATTTTCTACATCTGCGATAGACACGGAGCAGCGCATCTGACCCCGGAAGTTGTTGTCCGTTGCCGGGAGACGAAGGGGCAAAACAGGAAAATAATCTAGTAGTGGACGGACGTTGTTCCGGGTCTTCGGTATTTGGCGGAGATGTTAGTGAAGGCGGAGAAGAGGGCGAACTAGAGGAAAAACAGGCGGATTCCTCCTCTACTTACAAACTCCTGGGGATGCAACAAGTGGGCGCGGTGCGTCGACTACCGGATCTGACGTCGACAAATTTTTAGAATCGAGCCGTCGACTTCGTCGAGGCTTCGCTACAGCCCTAACAATCGATGACATTTACGCCTGCCATGTCCCTTGAGCAAATAGCAGCAGAATTGCCTGAGCACTAGATTACAGCACAGACAGTAAGATGGGCTGAGAGGGACAGAGAGAGTGCTTGTTGTGGAGGAGTCCATGTCAGCCCATCTGCTGTCCACTGACTCAAACTCAGCTAAACGGGGATGAACAACGGCAGAGCTAGGTGTGTGGGAGTGCACGTGTCCCTGCAGCCGTGGGCTTTTATTAAACGTGAACACTGCGCACAAACCCCTGGGGGGAATCTGCTACCTGCTAACATGGAGGCGAGCCGACTGCAGCCAACATAGTTTCAAGTCACAGCAGCCCTAATGCACAGTCACACACACGTACACACACACATGTTGACACACACACACACACACACACACACAGTTATATCGTGGCTAGAGGGCAGGATGAAGCTAATGTGTAAAGCGCCAGAACTCCCAGAGCAGGTCCAAAACCGCAGCAGGGCTCCTGCAGCTCGGAGGCCGCGGATCGCAATGCAAGGAGCAGGAAAAGGAGAACCCTCCCTTCCTCTGTTGTTCACCAGAACCCCAATCAGAGAACACAACAGACCACAGCGAAAAGGCCGCTGATTGCATCTTAATGCACACAAAGCCAGCGAGTTGACACACGCATGCAAACAGACACTGATTAGATCCCACTCCTCCTCCTCCTCCGCCGGTACTCCTCTCTCCTCATCGCTGGTATCACTTACACGGTAAACCCATGCTGATCGGGGATCAGTGTTTTCTGGCACAGAATGGGCAAAAAGATCAGGAACTTAACCTCCAGAACGAGAACTGGAGAAAAACGGAGGCTCCGCAGCGCTCCCTCCTCAGCACAAACAAACAGCGACGACTCAAAAATGTCTGCAGACTCGAAACAATTTCCTGCTGGATCTGTCACTGTGCAGGAGGAGATCTAAGCAGGAGGGGGAAACGGGTAGAGCGGCGAGGCTCTGGAGGAGACGATTGAGTTGCAGGAAGTCAAAGACAAAAATGGAGGGGGAGATGTGACCCTTGGGGGTTTTGAACAGGAGGCAGAGAACCATCAAGTCGATGCAAGCACAACCTACACAGCACATATTTATTTGAAGACATGTTTCTCCTCAGCATCCATCCATCACGCTGTGCACCAACTCTGACAGCACACACGCTGCACCTGTGGGACTGCAGACCGAAAATATCTCACGCTCAGCCGAGCCGCGTTTCTCTTGAACGTGCATTAACGAATGCACGATGCTTACAGCAGCTCCTATTAGGCAAGCAAATCTGCACGGAGGTGGAGGGTGGATGTGCTGAGGTGTGTGTGTGCGTGCATGCATGTGTGTGTGTCTATTTGTGTGTGTGTGTGAGCTTATGCGTGTACATACTGTATATATATATATTTGAAAATGCTTATGTGGCTTTGTGCTTATTTATGCCTGTGTGTTTTGTGCACACACTCAACACACACCTCTTGTGTGTCTGTGTCTGTTACTGAGTTTGTGTGCCTGTGGTCATGCTGGAATGGAACATGGACTTTTGCCACTGAGCTGGATTCACAGAAACGGGCTTGGCCCTGGCCTGCAGGGTAGTATTTAGACTCTGTATTTATGTGTTGGACAACCACAGCCGTCTCTATCACCGCTTTGTGATTCATGTTTGTTTTGCTTTGCTCTGAGCTGATTCCATTCCACCAAGAAGCCCCTTTCTTCGGTTGCCTCCTCTGATCCTTCCAAAACGCAGAGAAAATAAAGCACTTTTAAGAAGTTAACGCCGTTCCCGGTCGGAGCTTCATAAGCCACCCCTCTCCGTAGCTGACCAAGCATGCGGCGGTTTCCGCAGCGAGGATGCGACATTAAAACCAACAGCCTCTATAATTATACGTCCATATTTCTCCGATGAGTTTGTGTAAACAGCGCCCCGGCTCCAGTTCGGGGAGGCGGACTTCTTGGCAGGCCCCGGTTGAGGGTGCTGCTGAATGGCTGTCGGAAAACAAAGCCATTTTTGAGCGTGCCTTGGAGAAGACAAACCACTGCTCCAGGGTTGGAGAAGGGAGAGCGAGCTCCATCCGACAGGCAGAAAGCTGTGATTTGACTTTAGCTATTGGCCGGAGAAGAAATACACCGAGAATGTGTACTGCTGGCAAAGCGAAGGGCAAACAAGCCCAGACATCTTAGATGGGAGGGGAACCAGAGTGTTTCAGATTATGGGCTTCATCGTTTCATCCTGAGCGTATGCATGTCCTTTTGTAAATGACAACGCACGTCATGGACACTGATGCTAACGTTCTCCTGTCCTACTACTTCTAATCTAAACACGCGTCTATCAAGCAGTCTTCACATGTCTCCTCTTCCTGCAGAGCTCAGCAGAGCAGATGGGACTAAAGAAACCAAACTGGAAATTGCCTTCAGAGGAGGAGGGTAAAAAAAAAGTTGGGGTTACTCAGCAAATCAGTTTGTGCGAGTCAAGAGAAGAAAGCAGAAATCAACACTGTTGTTATTTCTGGGCTCTCTTTGCGGCCTCTTGCGGTCTGCGTGCTGAGAGAGGATCTGAGTAATCAAGCAAAATGACTCGAACACAGACCTCCCACAGCACCTGCCTGCGCATAAACTCTGAAACATGAGGGCAGAATAATGGAAGGAGAAACTACAGGGGGTGGGGGGGCTGAAGAGAGGAAACGAGGGTTGACATGATGAGCGGGAGAGCGAGGGAGGCCCTGCATGCAGGATCAAATATTCTAATAAGATAAGCATGGAGCACAGCTGAGGAGGACGAGTGTCTGCGTTTGGAGCCGACTAATTGAGATGAATACATGAATATATCTGCTTCATCTGGCAGCGGCGGGCTCTGCCGTAACCAATGGTTACCATTCACTCGTACAGCCATGTGAGCACACACACTCTCTCTCTCTCTTACCCCTCTCCTCACCCCCTCCACTCCAAACAAACTCCTCTGCAATAAACGCGAGGCAATAAGCAGCCAGCGACAATAACGCTGCGCCCGCTAACCCTCGCTGAATGAAATATCCAAAGGAGAAGCAGCACAGGCGGGATGGATAGATCTGCAAAGCAAGCAGGAAGCCGTATATTACACTGGAGCACTAATAAACACCAGGCTAAATTCTCTCACAAGGGGGTTAAATCTTCTTATCCCACCCCCCTTCTCTCCCGCCGGGCCGCTCCACCGACACTAACCTGACCTGTTAGCGGGCTTTGCTTTGAAAATGAAATCCGTTAATGCTCACCGATTAGCTGCTTTAAACTCAAACGGTAAACACCACGAGTCAATCCACGCTGTTAATGAGAAATCTTCAAATATCAAGCATCCTCCACAGTCAGGCCTCAAATACGCCAAGCTGTCTCCATTTTTCTCTCCCTTCAGGAAGAGTTGGAGCATCTTTTTATGAGGAAGTGCAAAGTTAACAGGAGGTAAAGAGATAAGACAGGAGTGCTTTTGGAGGTTCTGCCAGGGAAACGATGGAGCTGTTAGGCAACAACACACTTTTTTTGTGTTTTTCCCTCCATGTCCACAATCTGACAATTGTGCAATAAAACAAAGCATCTTTTGTTCCCCGCTCATGAGTCCAGATCGATGCAAAAGGAAAGTCCTCCCTGGGTGTCTGTTGCTTTTAATTAAAGTGTTTGCAGATGTTAACTGTTAGCATTTCACATCAGAAAAACCGATTCAACTGGCGGTTTCAGAATGTGCGAGCTATTTGAATCCCTATAATCCGAAACTCCACGTGCATCCGTCCTGACAGCAGCCGTTTTTTCCTAGGAGGCTGTGATTTAATTATGGTCATTTCATGTTATCTCCAAACGATGACATTTAACACGTCCTTCTAATCCTATTACTGTTATTACGATGTGCCATTTCAAAGTTAATGTTTACACGAGTGTTTTCTGTGCTTGTGGACTCGTTTGCATTAAAATCGCAGTGAGAATACCTGCGTGGGAGCGCGCATGCGCACAGACGGCCGAGCATCCTCGCAAATGTAGGACAGGGGAGGACCGTTGGATCGGCTCCGAGCGGGACAGAGATTTCAACCTTGACCTACCCCCCCGGCAAGAAGAGCAGGAGAGGTCGACTTGTACGGCCGAGCAAGGCGGTGCTGCAATGCCGTGGTGAGGAATTCCTCTGGGGGCCCGCTTGGAAGGCGGGGTGTGTAATGCGTGGGTTGTGATAGAGGAAAAGGGTCCATGCTAAACAGAGAAAGTGCAACATCCTGCCAGGTGGGCTTCTCAGGAAGGGCCGTGAAAATCAGAAATGGTCGTTTTCTTAAAATCCCACCAGGACTAAAGGTAGAGAGATGTTTAGTTAGGTTGGTTTTGGTGTTTTCTGCCTAATAAAAGAAAGTTCTGGCACTTTTTAATGCAACGATCCTTGCCTCTTCCTCTGGAACATCGAGCTAACTTTTATCAGATCCGTGTTGCATTTACCAGGAAAAACAGCCCGGTGGATTTATTTGGTCTCAGAAGAAGCGACACCTCAAGGGTTAAATTAAATACCGTTACACTTGAGCTGCGTGTGTTGTGCGCCTAAAACCACTGATCCACATTGGGCCCCCGAGCTAAATCACTGCATTACAGCCAATCACCGACGCGTTTCTGTTTGCACTAGAACAGAACACGTATGAATAATAAACTCTTTATTGATGGCACCTTAATAAGCAAAGCATCTATTGTATATGCTGCCCAGATTTCTAAAATCAGATGATGAGAATCTGACACTGAAATTACAAATAACTTCTAATTGTTTAATATTAATGTGAATAAAAAGTGTTTTTCTTTTTTGGCTCATAATTAAAAATCTGTCATAATTTGACCATCAGCTGCTTGATTTCCAAAAATCTGTAATCGACCATTCAGAATCCAGATCAGTTGGTTGTCTGATGATCTTACAGAAAAACAAACATATGAATAATAAACAGTTTCATTTAAATCCTGTTTGAAGCCAACAAACCGGCTTCATGACCCGATCACCACTGAAAGCAGCAACTTTGAAGTTTGTTTGTAAAATAAACGTATGAATAAAAGTCTTTGCTTCCTTGTGCTTGGTTAGAAACAAACCAGCTTCAGTAACAGGCCATCTGCTGCTCTGATTAGAAACATCCGAATCAGCCTTTAAACCCCACATCGGTTCTTTTCTAATTGTTTATGATTACATCAATGAACCGTGAGTGAACAATAAATGACTAATAAACTGTTTCATAAACAAACATTTTGGCTTCCCAAATATTCCCAGATTTCTAAGAGTTCCTGTCGGAGTCATCCACTGAAACCCAGACCAGGACGTCTCCACTAGACTAATTAACAGATTTCCTTTATTAAGTCATTTTTTTGACTCTAATTAGAAGATTGCGGGTTTGATGCCCATCTTCTGCAGAGTGCTGAAGTATCCTTGGGCAAAATTCTGCTTATCTGAGAATATTAAGCAGACGTGGTAGTGCCACTTTTCTGCCCTCAGAGGGATTTTTTTGGCCCTGCTCGGTTTTCCAGAATGGTGGACTTTTGTCTCCCCAGAAGAAACATTCTTGTGTTCAGATTTTTACTAATCCGTCTACTTCAGGGCTTGTTTTGTGCAGAAAAATTAAGAAAATTCACCAAAAATAATAATAGTAGTCACTTCTTTTAAATAAAAATACCACTTTTTTTGTTGCCCGGTGAGATCTTTAACCCTGATTCTTTTGGCCCTCATCTTGAAAGGTTTAGGCACCTCTGACAAAGAGTACCAAATATCTAAATGTGTTTATTTGAAAGAGCTTTGCAGAACCATAAGCACAAACTCTTTAGCGCTACAAACCTGCTTACAGATGTGAAAGTACACATCAGTTCATCTTCATTTCCAAAACAAACAAACTTCTTCTGGATTCACCAGCATGCCAGAGACGCTAAGCACCAGGAACAAACTCTGCCTCGGTGTTGGCTGCCAGCGTCACAGAGGTGAGGCGGTGCGTGGCAGAACTCTGGTAGGAGAATCGGCACGTGTCACACTCCACTGGGGTACACGGCTATAAAGAGTGACAGCTGTCAGGGGGGATCAGGCCAACGCGGCCTTCTGCTCAGGAAATCAAGGCCGAGTGGAGGAAACCAGGACAGGCTGCTCCATGGCGTCAACCTTATATAGAACAGAGAGTCTACGGCCCGACTAACCACGCAGAACTGATGACCTAGCAGCCACACTCTGTGTCAATGAGAGGCCAATCTGAGAGAAAATGGACGGATGTTCTTTTGGCTTTGCTCAGACAGTTATTACCGTCTGTGTGTATATTTCTGCAGAAACATATGTCCCTTCCATCTTTTCCCCCCTGCTCTGTTGCTCATTTCCCCCTCTCATATTTTCTTTTCCTTAAAAGCCTCCTGTCTGGGATCAGCCTTCCACTCACTCCGAGCCCTAAACACGGATCAGTCGTTTTCCCCACAAACAGCTCATTCGATATCCTGTGTTTAGACAACGCAGTGAAATATAACCAGTTTGTCCACCGAGGAACCAGAGGGGTTTAGTGTGTGTGTGTGTGTGTGTGTGTGTGTGTATGTGTGTATAGGGGTGCTGATAGACAGCACAAGCTGGTTTTGGTCTGGGGTTTAGATCAGTGCTAGGTTATCATTACTGACCCCCCTGTGGTGTTTCTGTGACCCCTCAACTGTGCATTGTGACCTTTAACCCCCCTGACACTCCTGTCAGAGCTGGGCCGGGATGGACGGGACCAAGTGAGCTGGTCCCCTGTGGTGACACCGGAGCAAAGAAACACACACACACCATTTGGTGCTCGTTCAAATCACGCCTTTTGTTGCTTCTCTGGCCCAGAGCGGAGGAGCAAGGGAGGGGGCAATGGTGGGAAAGAGTGCAAGAGCTGGAGGCCAGGGATGGACAAGAACAAGACTGCTGGAGCTGCTCAAATGGTGTCTGCCACGTTCGACCGTTAATCAGAGCAGATAAGCCCGGTCTTTAAAGGCAGAGCAGATTTACGCCGCTCCGGTGGCTGCACGGACCACATTCCTAGCAGAGACGCTGGGATAATTCACTCACATCTTCTGGCTGGGATAAGCTGTCTTTAAAGGGCCTACACACACACACACACACACACACACACACACACTAAAGACCCTGTGAACGGCAAAGCTGGAAAAGCATATAAAGTGCAGGTGCTCGCTTCTCCTCCCTTGCTCCTCCAAAAGGCACCAACAGACTCAAACAAGAACCTAGCATGGGCATTATCTAAATGATAGATGAAGTGTGTTGTGGTGTGTGCTCAGGCAGCGGTGGGACAGATAAAACACACTCTTCCTGGTGCAAAGAGCAACAACATTAACATAATACCAAGACAAATACTACATCCGATTACCGCTGACAAGCAAACCTTACAGTATATATATGAGCCTAATAATGATGCACAATCAGCTGGATCCTGTGACACAGACGTCTCCCCAGTGAAGGATTTACAACCAACTCCAGTTACCGGTTCACTCCAGTTACCAGTTCACGGTCTGAGGCGCTACGAAGAGTGTTTAAAGTATTCCCCTAGTTTGCATAAAACAAACATCAGATCAACCGAAGAGACATGACAGAGAGAGAGAGAGAGAGAGAGAGAGAGAGAGAGAGAGAGAGAGAGAGACAGAGAGAGACAGAGAGAGAGAGAGAGAGACAGAGAGAGAGAGAGAGAGAGAGAGACAGAGAGAGAGAGAGAGAGAGAGAGAGAGAGAGAGAGAGACAGAGAGAGAGACAGAGAGAGACAGAGAGAGAGAGAGAGAGACAGAGAGAGAGAGACAGACAGACAGAGAGAGAGAGAGAGAGAGAGACAGAGAGAGAGAGAGAGAGAGAGACAGAGAGAGAGAGAGAGAGAGAGAGAGAGAGAGAGAGAGAGAGAGAGAGAGAGAGAGAGAGAGAGAGAGCACTTTGCATGAAAACAAAATCAATCGTGAGCAAATCTGACACTTTTCTTGCTTTAATCCAGCAGCTGTCGGCGTGCGAGCCCACGCGCATGTCGGGAATGAAGTTAGTTAAAATATTTATGATGTAATCATTCAGCAGACAATATGCAGAGCAGCCATGCAAAACAGAAAGGCGAGCACATGTTTGTGAAAGTGGCACAAAAAAAGAGCAAATCCTTCAAGGTGATTTTGTGAAAACGTGTGGGCGTAATAAAGCTCAGGAAATATTCCTTAAAGCCCGCAATAACATGTTGCCACAGGAGCGACCATGAAAATTGACGGTTGATAACATCCCAGAGCTTCCCTGCATTCCGCCTGCCAGGGAGCATTCACAAATATTGATTGAAGTACAACAGATGAAAAGAGAGAAGAATAAGAATGTGGGATTTAAATGTTGTCTTCCGACGGAGGAAGGAACAGGACTGTTATTGAGAATTTTTAAAAAGCTGCAGGTTAGAAAACTAGCAAACTTTTTGAGGACCACCTAGAGACCCCATTCCACTTCACAGGGATGCAGGGGGGCCGGCCGGAGGGCGTGGGAATATTGCCCAGAAAACATTTGCAACGCAGAAACTTCTGACATGAGACTAATTGCGTTAAGTGTTTTATAATAATATTTCAACAGTATTAACTTAGCTGTGTCGCATTTGATGTAACACAATTATACATCATGCTCTGTTGGTGGACAGTGGCGGTGGGCTGGGTTTTTACGTTTTTGGTTGCCTGTGGAGACTTTATTGATTTCTCGCAGCGCCAGACGTTCTGCGGCCTGACAGCTGGCTGCATGCCGGTTCAGACTCTCGTTCTAATTCCAGGATCAACTCAAATGATTTTACAGATTCAGAGAGGAATCCATTTAAATGTGGCTGAAGCCTCACCGAGTTGTGTTCTGCGACAGAAAATCAAGTAAAGATGCACAATATGGTTAAAATTCAGACTTTAAAGACAATTAAGGAATGAAAACTGTTGTCCAGAAAATAAAAACATTGTATCACACGATACAGATGAAATACAGTGAGTACACAGATCGCTATAAGTAAAACAATAAAACTAGTTAGAAAGGTTAAAAGACAGATCATAAAAGTAGGTTTTTAGCCTTGCCTTAAAAACCGCAACAGAGGTGGAAGCCCTTATGCTGAGAGGAAGCTCGTTCCAAAGCTTAGGACCTGCCACAGCAAAGGCCCTATCACCACGTGTCTTTAGGAGCGTTCTTGGGACCGAGAGGAGCATGAGGTTCTCCGAGCGGAGTGACCGTGCAGAGGTGTACGGTTGAAGCAGTGACGCCAAGTAAGGAGGGGCCAGACCATTTAACGTTTTAAAAACCAGTAAGAGTATTTTAAAACGAATCCTTACATCAACGGGGAGCCAATGAAGCGCAACCAGGACAGGAGTAATGTGGTCATACTTGTGCCTGCCCTCTAAAAATCTGGCAGCAGCATTCTGCACCATTTGCAACCTGGCTATTGAGCCCTTGCTCACACCGAATAGAACACAGTTGCAGTAGTCCAATCGCACCGTAATAAAAGCATGGACTACCGTCTCATGATCATGACGTGACAAAAATGGTTTGATCTTTGCCAGCCGACGAAGGTGGAAAAAGGAGGAGGAGATCACTCCATTGATGTGGGTGTCAAAACTAAGGGCGCTATCCAGTTTAACACCAAGATTAGTCACCGATGTCGTCAGCTGGCCATTAAATGACCCACAGTCAGTTAGGGAAGAGGCACAATGTCTGCTTGGAGCAAACAATATAGCCTCTGTTTTGTGATCATTTAGGCTCAGAAAATTTTCACTCATCCAGGTCTTGATCTCCCTCAAACAGTTAGTAAGAATAGAAATAGAGAGACCACTTGACGTGTTCAGAGGCAGGTAGAGCTGACAATCGTCAGCATATAGGTGGAATTGAACTCCAAGCTCACGACAGATGTCACCTAAGGGCAGAATGTAAACAGAAAACAACAGAAGTCCCAATATCGAGCCCTGTGGTACCCCCCAGGGTAGATCAGAGTACTCTGAGGAATAACTTCCCATTCTAATACACATTTTTCTATTTGTCAGGTATGATCTAAACCACTTCAGACCCACCAGGGTGTGTGAGAGTCTGGTTTTTACCAGTTTAATATGTTTTTATGTGTTCTTAAATTGAGCAAGGCATTTTTCGCCAGGTTTTGTTATAAGTGAGTTCTGCAGAGCTACTAGCAGTTGGAAATCAAACCTGTGAATGTGTGTGTAAAATGTTTATTCGCAGGTATGATTTTAGATTCCTAAGCAGGATAAGCAGATCCCATCTCAGGTGGCTGCTGAAGGCATGATCGAACAGCAAACAGCAGGAGCGTCTGACTGAAGCTGAACCAACATTTTGTCAGCAGAATGACCGATCTGAGGCTTCACCTCCTCATCATCCACCCTCTTTCCCTCCTCGAAGCTCCGAGATCCAGTAAACAGATTAGGCTGACCTGGAGGGCGCTCACAGAGCCCTCTGACACCTAGATAACGAGAGAATTCTGCTGCTTTACAAAACTCTCACTGAACCTGTTTGCTCTACTGCATTAGAAATCCATTTTCATTTGAGTCGCACTTAAATTCAGAGTTATCGAAGACTGTGTAGAACAGAACTTTCAGAACATGGACTATTTCTCATTAACACGGAAATGAAACATGTCTGTAGAACAAAGAAAGTGACAGAATGGTGTGTGTGTGTGTGTGTGTGTGTGTGTGTGTGTGTGTGTGTGTGTGTGTGTGTGTGTGTGTGTGTGTGTGTGTGTGTGTGTGTGTGTGTGTGTGTGTGTGTGTGTGTCCACAGATCATTGTCAGCTGGTAACTCTAAGGCCCTAACTTGTACTCAGAAGCGTCCTACAATTCAAAACCTAGTAGTGCGTGAATATAGGCAGCTGGGTAGGTCTGATGTGGCAACTCTGTGTCGTTTCCGGTACTGATCCATAACCGCAGAGAAACGGTTCATTCTGAGAAAAGCTGGTTTAACACGTCACAAGCTTAGACACACACTTAAAAGTAGCATGTGACAACCGTTGACTCTCCGCGCCATCACCCATAGGCTCCTAGCTGCATTCTGGCTGGCCAATCACAGCTCTCTAAAGGGGATTCAAACCCATAGAGCGCTGTGATTGGCCAGTCTGCTTTGTGGGCTAATCGAGGCCCTGTATTCGTCTGGTGGGCGAGGTGATGCAACAGAGTGTAACAAGATGGCGACAGCTCATTTGAAACGGCGTTTACATCCATTTTGGGCTATTTGGACTTTAGAAGAAGAAGAAAATAGAGGAGACTCAGTGGTCTCCTTTAAAAAGCAGCTGAAGACTCACTTGTTCAAGCTGGCTTTTGTATGACCTTCTTCACCACCCTCTCTTTATTCTGCTCTCCCCACCTATTCCCCCTTCCTCAGGATCCACTGATTTCCCTCTTTCCTGTTCACTCTCTCTCTTTCTTAACATTTTTTCTTTTAAATCCCAATTGTCCATTTTTGCTCATTTTAAATATATTTTTAAACATTTTCTAAGTGCTTTTTTATATTTTTACAATTTTTTATATTTTTTGTTTTTGTGAAGCACCTCGTGATTTTTATCTTGAGAGGCGCTATAGAAATGATATTTTCTTCTTCTGAAGCACTGTTGAAAACAGATTATGTGGGATTATTATTGATTTTTGTAGTCCACTAAATGCGCTCAGGGCAACTGTTGTCCCATCCAACATGGCGGCCCGCAGTTACGCCAACGCCGATGTCGCCTCTACATTTATATGATTTCTATGCTTCTCAAGTTCATTTTCTGTTGTGGAAATCGATGAACACGATGTCCAGACAACAAGGAGTTTGTACAACCCCCAACACACACAAACATTAACCATCGCTAAACTAGTTGAATCGGTGTTACCTCAGTAACTAAAATTAACTGGAGTCAAGCACATCTTCCTGTAAGTTTTCCTTGAGGTACGTAATGTGTCTTGTGACTCCAAAACCGCACATTTTTTAGGGAAGCTACCCAGATAAATCCACAGCTTGCCCATTGTGTGATCCAGATACTGCACACAGTTACTATCTTCAGGTAGCATCATTTGCTGTTTTTACAGGACCGTAGAGTTTGCAAAACGGGATTTGCCGCGGCTCCCTGGGGAGGATTTTGGCATTTATAGTAGCAAAGCTGATGCTAGAATAAACTGCCATCAGGCACCTCTCAAACAGAGACGGGATAAAGGGAGGTCGCTGGGCGGCCCCCTCCGCATGTGACGGACAGGGTCGCACATTCAGCGTCAGATGGAAGACACGTCAGACTGATGAAATTTCTTTTTCAGGACTAGAGCCCTGCACTGAAGCCCTAGGCCCTCTGGTCAGCCCGGCCCGAGGGCCGTCGGGCCGGGCTTCGGGCCAACGAATGTGTAATTATCTCGGACATGGGCCGGGCGCCTTTATTTTTAATTGAATTCATAAAAAAAATTGAAACACTTAAACCACGGGTCGGCAACCTGTTCCCATCAAAGAGCCATTATTACCCGTTTCCCATAAAGAAAACACTGGGAGCCACAGCAGCCGCGGCGTTGTGGGCGGGGCCTACCCTCAGACAGCAGAGAGCTGCTTTAACCAATCACAACAGGTGACAGCAGCCAGTACCGGTCGCTCGTGTACGTCAAAGTTATCTTTCATAAGACGATAATCAATAAAACGATTTATATAAAGTGGATCCAGAAGTTGTAGCCCATCTCTGCCTACAATATTTAGATATTTTTCACCCTGTTGGTGGTTTTACTGAGCAGGTGCCACTTTTGTCATACGTTTCTTTTTAAAACATGTTTAGACTGTTCAGAATACAAATCCAGGCTCTGTCACGTTTGATTGTTGTAATTAAACTTTGTAGGTGGGGAAGGTCAGAAAAGGATCCCATCATTTTGTTTTTCCCTCATTTACAGTGACAGAGATAACGGTGCAGTGCGCCTGGCTCTGGTGTTAATCAAGTTTAATTATATCTATTTTCACAAGAAAACAGAACAGTTAAAAGCAGGGCTTGTGTTGACCGGACAGTTCCCGTATTTGACCGTTTATTTTGACGGCGAAAGAATAGAAAGAATTACCCCGACGCATGCAGACGAACTGACATCTTATTCGTTACGCACATCGCAGATGTAGCTAAATCACCCAAGAAATGATTCCCATCTGAACATCTGAGCTGGACACTGCTCAGCGCAGCTCACTGTCAGCGTGCACTACATAAGGTCCACAGCGAGCTGAAGATGTGGAGAGGGGCTTGGAGCGCATCGCAGAACCAGAGCGCATGCGGGAAGATTCCTCCGACTGAATTCAGTTGCAGTGGCGGCTGGTGAAAAATATTTTTGGTGGGGCTGTGCTTTTTTTTTTTTTTTAAACAAACTTGTGCTTTCTGAGCTTTGTGCACAACTTCACTATTTCCTGAATTAAGCACAGCTCTTTTATTTCCTGTCTTACATTATTGGACAAAGGGATTAATCCACGTGTGTCTGACTATTGGCACGCTGCCTTGCGGACCAAGGTTGAAAAATACTGCATTAAATTGCACATAAAATAACATGACCATAAATGGTCCACATCCACATTACTGTTCGTGAAACTAACATACTGGAGAATTTCATCGCAATAATATTAAATAAACAAGTATGTACCTGATCTTTTGCATACTGTTGGTGAAGCTCTGGATGACCCCTGTGATGTAGACAGAGTCAATGTTCCTCTTCTGCAGCTGGGTTAACAGCATGTCCACATGTGGCATGATCTTGTGACACAATGCCAGCAGAAAGCAGAAATCTTCTTCCTCCAGCATTCTCACAAAGCCTCCTGCCTCTCTCTCAGTGATTGGATCAAAGTCATCCGAGTCCCTGACATCTGGAAAAATCTGAGAAGGTCATCCTTGTGCTCATACACTGTGTTGACATCTCTCTCTTGGACAAAATGTGCCGGTTCTGATCCACTTCTTCATTGTGTTTCTTTACTGCAAGCCTGTGCTCGTCTCTAGCTGCATGGCAATGTTAGCTCTGCCTAGCATAGCTAGCTTCACCGTGTTGTCCATGTGTGCCCGGGATAACTCATGTTTCTTCACCTTCTCAGAAAAATGTTTCATGTCCGTAACTCCTGACTCAATCCATGCCTCATCTGTCACAGTCGTTTGGAAAGCAAAATATCACATTAGCGTGATTGCATCCAGCTAGCCAAGCCTTCCCAGAAGCCTGGTGTGTACAGTTTACCTCTCTCCTCCTCCTGCTGGCTTATCTTTACGTCGGGCTGATCTGGTCCAAGCTCTTTGACATTAAGTTTTTCCACCATAGTTCTCCTCTCGAACGGATACTGGAGAAGAGACCAAACTGAATTCAGTGGCTGCTGAGATCCGGTATCCATGCTGGTTGTAGGCTCACTGGCGTCCATCTGTGTCACGACCAAAAATGTGCTGGAGTAGTCGAGACTCTCCGAGTTCTACCGAACAGCAACGAAAGCCTTTGGCGGTAGCTCTATCGCCCATCATGCTTCTGAAACAACGTCGACGCTGATTGGATACATTCCCATTCCTACCGTTTGATTTTCTTGTCAGCAATTGGCGGACTGCTTTCGTGCTGTTTGGGCGATTGAAACACAGCCCACAGCCTTTCTGTCGGCTCCACAGCTCGGCAGAGAGCTTCTGACCAATATATATATAATTTGTTTTTGTTACAAAACACACAATTAACTTAGAATATGTGATTATTGTAAATTTTATTTATTTATTTTTTTAAATAAAAATTAAAAACACTGGGGAAAACTGGGAGGGCGGCGCCCTATCGCCCTCTACTGGCCAGCCGCCACTGTTCAGTTGGGTGATTTAGCTACATCTGCGATGTGCGTAACGAATAAGATGTCAGTTCGTCTGCATGCGTCGGGGTAATTCTTTCTATTCTTTCTCCGTCAAAATAAACGGCCAAATACGGGAACTATACGGTCAACACAACACAAGCCCTGGTTTTAACTGTTCTGTTTTCTTGTGAAAATTGTTGGAAAGAGATCAAATTTAACTTGATTACCACCAAAGCCAGTGCGCCGTCATCTCCGTGACGGTAAATGAGGGAAAAACAAATTGATCGGATCCTGCATGTCTTTTAACACATTGGTCAGGATTGACTCAATTTGTTTTCATTTAGTTGGTTAAAAAAAAGTCGGGCTCGGGCCGGGCCAGAGAATCCTGAAAACCTTTTCGGACCGGGTCGGGCAGGGGCTCCACCTCCTCGGGCCGGGCCGGGCCGGACGCGGGCTCAGATTTTAGGCCCGTGCAGGGCTCTATGCAGGACCTTTAGCTTTGATGTGACCTGCTTTTTGTCCCGCTCGATGCCCCGCCCAGCCAGTGTTTGCACCACTCTGTCAAACAGCTGGCTGTCTCTCACCGTCCCCGTAAAAAGGCGACTAATCTGTTCGTCTGCTCGCACGGCCAAAAGCTCCATGGTCTCCGCGTCCGTCCAGTTTGCCATGTTCTAGGTGGTTGAAAGATGCTAGTGAGGCCATGTTCATCTGTGTTTATATCCCTTCTGGCCGGCACTCGACGTGCAGCATACGTCACTAACACCACCACCCTCTTTTGCGGGGAGGCCTTCCACAGTCGCTCCAAAGGGATTAGCGGGGCTGACACGCATTTAGCCGTCAGAGACAAGGGGCTCATGAGGCAATATTACTACGAGGCTAAGCGCATCACAATCAAGTTTTATCACCTTTCCGTTTTGCTCCTTGCCGCATTGACGAGACCCACAAATTCGGATTTATCACTCTGTAATAGGGCTGGGCGATCATATGATCGCACTTTGTGATCACGATCATTTTCAGTTCAATTACGGTGATCAGCTGGGAGTCTCGATCAGAAATAACAGATGTTTGCAGCCTCAATAGGGGGCGCTAACACTCCATGTGCGTTGGTTGCCCACCGCCATTTAACAAAAAGAAGAAGCATTTGCAATTACACTTTTCCTGCTCCGCTACTTCGATGAAGAGGTTTAATAAGCAGAGTGGCCAAACGTGGAGCTGAAAACAGCGAAGTAGATCCCAGTCATGACTCGGAGTTGTCTTCTGGAGATGAAGACATTGTTCAGAAGAAAAGTTACTCAACGTCAGTAGTGTGTCGGTGGTTCGGGTATCTCAAATGTGACGTTGAGCAAATCAAGCCGACATGCAAGGTATGTCGGCGAATGGTGCCTTCAAAAACTGGCACCATTACCAAATACCACCCAAGTGATTATACAGAGAGCGTGAAAATGCGAGCAGAGTCCGGACAACTTGTTAGCTTGTCTCAAAGTAGACTTAGCACTAGCGTGGCTGCTAGTAGTGGTCCAGCCGGCACTGGCGGTGCAGCTGCACAACCAAAACAGCAATCAATCATCTCGTCATTTTCAGCTGTTGCACCATACGAGCAGAACTCAAAGAGAAGCAAAACCATCACAAAAGCTATAACTTTTTGTATTGCAAAAGACATGATGCCTCTGAACACAGTAGAGAAAGAAGGATTTAAGCATTTAATCAAAGTGCTGGACCAGAGGTACGAGATACCTGGCCAAAAGTATTTTTCTCAAACTGCACTGCCACAGCTGTATGATGAATGCAGAGAAAAGCTAGAGATAGAGCTCAAAGATGTTTCATTCAGCAGATAATTTGTTTATTTTGTACCTGTACAGCATTAAAGACACACAGAATGTCAATAAAAGGTTTAACTAATATCTAGTTTCTTTATTTTTACATTTTAAGCTGCTTTAAACTGACTATATAAAAATTAATCGTGATTAAAATCGAGATCGAACGATATGGAAAAATATATCATGATCATTCTTTTTGCCATATCGCCCAGGCCTACTCTGTAATGACAGATAAATCAGCCAATAAACATGTAGCTTCTTTAATATTCATGTTCTGGCCCAATGGGTGGGGTAAACCAGTCTTCCCATTGTATGGGTTGTATTTGGCCAGTTTTCAGGGCTCCTGGGTCATTGTGAGCCCCAACAAACTGTCAAATGCTATAAGAGGCTCAAGGAACTGTTTCCTCTAGATCCCCTGTATTTTTTGTATTGCACTCTGCTCATTTTGTGATACGATGGGATGCATTTGTTGTGCAGTTGCTGATGCTGAACGAGGCTGGGCCATGGCTAGATTGAAATGACACTTTCCTCACTCTTTCCAATCTAACAGCCTGACTACAGACTGCATGGCTCAACCTAAAACTGGAGAGACAAGCTGCCTCCTGGATAGACGTTTTTGACTCCAGTTGGTACATTTACACGTTCAGTCTCCATAAACAAATGTATAAAGTTTTCAGTTGCAAAATATTATGTCCTTCACATCAAGCTCCTCCCACAGTTCTTCTATCTGGACTGAGATCGTAATCATTTAATCTTTTTTCACTGTGATAAGATTCAACATGTTTCTGAAAATGATCAGAAATCAAATTTCACTCTCATTTGTGATTAATACCATTACTGTTCTATGGTGGAAACGGTTAGTATAGCACTTGACGATTAAAAGAAAATGTTGAGGATGGAGTCAGGTTGGATCCCATAATGACACGGAATATTAAACACCTCAATCACCTCTGACCAGCCTCAGAGCGCCCGGTTGTTGCCATGGGGCTGCAGCAGCCATCAAAAAGCAATTTTAATCAGAAACTCCAGGGTATGACTGTGTGTGAAGGAGAGATTATTACTACGGTCACTCCATAAGGCTTCTGTGGTTGAGTAAAGGTTAAAATGCTAAATATCAACAATAAATCATTGTTCTCGGCCAACTTACAGGTGATGTAGTAGTTGACATTCTTCTTGAACTCCAAGCCCATGTAGTTGGGGCTGAACTCTTGGAATTTGATGGTGAATTTGATGTCCTTCTCAGGCTTGTTGCAGTTGACCAACACGTTTGGATCAAGCACCGTGCTGCAACTCTCCGCCTGCTCCTTTCTCACCAAGTACAGCTTGAAGTACTCATAATCTCTTCCTGGGTCTGCTTTCGGACAGATGATATCCAGCTTGTCTCCAATGTCCGGGTAGATCACGAGGCCCTTTCCAGGAAGAAATCTGGGGGCAAGAGGAGGAAGACAAACTGTTACGGATGAAAGCGATAGTCTGAAAAAACAGTGGAGTAACTCCACAAACAGTTTATTTAGTCTTAATACCTTTAGCTTTGGGAATTATGAGTTTAGATTCGTCTGATGGGGTCTTTCATGCTATAGCATTGTGAATTTTGTCCCACAAGCAGCAGCTTGACGCGCTTCAGAACAAGTCAACAGTGTCTCACATGAAGGTTTCTGCTTGGATCGCAATCAAAACACACCAAAAGTTTGCAAGAAAATGCAATGCTAAGTGGCTGCTGGAATGGCGGCGGATCAAACTGCGTAGAAGGAATGGAACAGGTTTATTTTTTTTAGATCGGAGGTGCTTTGTGAGAACACAAACGATGCTACGACTTCACAGAGGGGAAAACAGCACGTGACCATCAGCTGAGGGGGTTAAGGCTTCTTGGTACATCTTCCCCCGTCATGATCATCTACTGCAGGATTAAGATAATCCATGTGACCTTACAGTACCTCTCCTCGACGCTCTCCGCTGCCAACTCAATCAGATCAGCTTTTGTTCTCCTTTATTTGTTAAAAGACGAGGAACAGGAGGAGACTCAGCGTGTGTGAACAGGACAGGCAGAGGTACGCTAAGTACACTGTGGTGTGTGTGTGTGTGTGTGTGTGTGTGTGTGTGTGTGTGTGTGTGTGTGTGTGTGTGTGTGTGTGTGTGTGTGTGTGTGTGTGTGTGTGTGTGTGTGTGTGTGTGTGTGTGTGTGTGTCAGTCAGAAAATAAGCTGAGTTTGCACTCCTGTTGGGGGAGGTGGAGGGGGTGCAGATGGGCTGAATCATTGTTCTGGACTTGTGTGGGGCTTAAAATGTCAACATGGTTCAGCTCTGCTGTCCCAGTTAGCCAAGCATTAACCCAGACAGCCGGACTGACCACGGGTGTGTGTGTGTGTGTGTGTTGTGATCGCAGACAGTGAGCCCAGCAGAGGGGCTATCTGCTAGATCTGCCCATGCCAGCGGATTTAGGCAGGATTTAGCCATGCGCGATGCATTTGTTGTTCTTTCTGATCCCTCACGTTTTAACAAGACATCAGCGGCCGGGGCCCCTCTCTCCATCTCCCGGTCTCTCCCCTCTTCCTCCCTGTTGGAGTGTAATCTCACCTTATCTGCAGCCCCTCATTTCATCATCACACACATCATTTCACCACTAAATAACTGACTCTCCAGACAAGCCAGGCGGAGGGCCACGGAGCCTCCTGGAGGAGACCGACGGAGGAGTGTGCAGGAGAGGGGGAAGCTTTAGATCGCCAGTCATCCTCGTCTGATGATGTCTGGCAAAGTGCCAGGAGGAAAGACCCTTTTTTTTTTCTGAAGAAATACCCCCCATGGAAATGAGCAAGATTGGATTAACATTCATGGTCGTTCTTCTTGGATAGGGGAATTACTACAGAATGAGGGGAAAACTCTCAAATCAAATGAGAAAAAAACCTTCAAATCTTTTCTGTCACTCTTGTTTTTTGGCTAAATATGATGATGTCAGAGGAATGGACACCCTGGACGTGGGTGAGACGTTACTTCCCTGCTATTGTCTAATAGGGGGTGTGGGGAGGGGGCGGCGCTAATCCAAGGGGCCGATAAGAGTGAGAGAACACTCCTACGTCCTACATCTACTAATAATGTGTTCAGCAGAAATGCTCTGCTTCTGTGTGTGTGTGTGTGTGTGTGTGTGTGTGTGTGTGTGTGTGTGTGTGTGTGTGTGTGTGTTTAAGGAAGACATATGTTTACAGATATGTGTGTGTGTGTGTGTGTGTGTGTGTGTGTTTAAGGAAGACATATGTTTACAGGTGTGTGTGTGTGTGTGTGTGTGTGTGTGTGTGTGTGCGCGCGCGCGTGTGTGTGTGTGTGTGTGTGTGTGTGTGTGTGTGTGTGTGTGTGTGTGTGCATATGTCTATGAAGACGCAGACACAATCAGTCTCTAATTGGATCTACAAGATGCATCAGCGAGGCATAAACATGTTTCCATGGCAACATCAGGGCTTTGTTGCTGACCACCCCTTCTTCCCCCAGTTTCAGTCCCCTCTACTCCAACCCAGCAGTCTCATTCCCTCCTGCTTTATTCTTTGCTCTTATTCATCTCCTCAACATTTCCCTCATTTGGTTTTTCCTCTCATCCCCACTCGTCTCCATCCTCCCCCTCACACTCACAAAAAAGAAAAAACACCTACAGAAAACACAAACATCAAACCAGAATGGGGGGAAAAGAGGCAGACCAGGCCTCAATTATCCTCACTCAACAAGTAGGCGTTTTTATTCCACTAGCAGATGCAATGAAGTCATATTTTTAACATATTCTTTAATAAACGTGTTAAAAACACTCAGAAAGATGAGCGCTGCTCTGAAACAAAAGCCTCCCAGCCCACTCTCATTATTAAAGGGACTCGCTACAATTTAGAAGAATAATTAAGATTTTCAATATCTTAATATCTTGATATCCTTGAAGGATTTATCTCAAGCCGGCCCCTGTCATTGATTCAATTTTGCGAGCAGGCCTCATGGTTGGCGGTTAGATAGCTTTCCTAAGTGAATTCTCTGCTTCTGTTTCCCAGCCTTTGTTAACTGTCTGTTATAATGAGGCTCTGGCTGCTGTGGAGGTCTGGAAGCGCCATCGCAGATGGGAAAGAAGCAGCATAAAAGAAATAGGGCAGCAATTAGTGTTTAGCCCAGTTTAAAAGCCCTCCACTTGGCAAGCTGCAGCCCAGCTCCAGTCCAGGATGTGAAACTAAACTGGTGGGCAGGGACTTTGTCTCCTGTTTGTCTCTCTGTGGGCTTAATCAGCGCCACTCCGGTGCTACACACAGCCACGCAATGGAGAGCAGGAGGCGAGTGACTGAAGATTATTGTACTTTTGAGGAGGTCGAAAGGGGAAAAAAAGGGGGCGTGGGTGGGGGTGCATCTTTCATTGGTGCTGTCTGGAGACTTTACAGGACCTGTTGATGACAGAAGTTTGAAGTGCACAGAGGAAGAGCTGTGCAGATACAAACAGTGTTTCTGGGAAATGACCCCGAACGCGGACGGAGCTTTTATCCCCCCGGTGGCCAACATGGTGGATCTGCCTGGACCAAACCAAATAAAGAGAATCATTTTCAAAACAACCAAGTGGGCGGGTTTTGTTTCATCTGGACGGCTCGATCCGGTAAAGAGCTTACACAAACAGACCTGAGCTGCAGCACCGCGGGGAGAGGGAACAGAAAACAAGGAACCCCCTCCTCTTTCTTTTTACATTCCACTGGCGAATATGAGCACATGATCTCACATATGCTACACACCCTCCCCAGTCCGCCCGTCCTCTTTCACAAACACACACTCACACACACATCCATATATAAGGGAGCACACAAAAGCACCATGAGGTGCATCCTGGACCTTCCCAGCCACCCCATTCAAGCGCCCTGCCCTCGCCGACTTTCATATAAAACACCGCCTACGCTGAAGCCCACTCAAACCCCCCTTCCCCCTGCCCTCCACCCCCGTCCAGTCAACTCGGGCTTCTGCCCTGGCAGGCAGCCTCTGCTGCCAAATGAATGGACCCAAGTCACAGGAACCCAGAGGGGGAAAGGAGGCAGAGAAGACTCATATGAAGAAAATGCCTTTAGACTGATTTTGTTCCTCCTGAGCAACGGCAGGAACGAGCTACACATATCAATTAAAATCTATTGCACCTTGCTTTGTGACCCATCTCGACTACATTCAGGTCTTCTTGGCATCCTGCTTCTGCATCTGAGCGATGCTGAGTGTGTCGGGCTAAAGAAACTCGTGTACGAACGATCCCAGCACAACAGCTACTTAAGTCCCCCCGAGAAGTGTTCCCACACCAATTATTATTTTTCACCGACATTAGCCACAAAGTCACTGTGGCGGCCTCCCCTGTCATTACAGATGACACTTTCCATAAGGCAGAGATATTTCTGGCCACTTCAATCAATATGCCACAGGCTAACAGTGTGGATGGATATTACATTTCCTCATGATGCGCCGGGTGAGTCCGCCTACATGACAGGGTTTCGCTAGAGCCAGCGAGGCTCCTAAAGCTGTTTCATGCAAAAATAATGCAAATGTATATTTATTATGTGTTTAGCTGTTAGCATAAGGCCAAAGGTCAATGCTTCTGAAGGCGTTTTGGCATTACAAGCCAAGCTCACACTAAGGGAACGTGTACTTATTCCATCCATTTCAAACCACTTATCCGAGGTAGAGCGGCGATGGCAACAGGTCTTAGAAGGAAGCCCAGGCGACACTCCCCAACTTCTCCTAAGGATCCCGATGTGCTTCTGGGCCAGAGAAAATATATAATCCCTCCAGAAAGTTCTGGGTCTGCCCTGGGCTCTCTTCTAAGTGAGATGAGCCTGGAAAACCTCCAGAGGACGACAACCAGAACCACCTCAGCTGACTCCTTTCCATGCAGATGGTTTAGACTCTACTCTTCTCTGAGCTCCCTGCAGATGATGGAGCTCTTTGGCTTATCTCTAAGGCTGAGCGCCGCCAGGCTGCAGAGGAAGCTCATTTCAGCCACTTCTATCCAGGAGCTCTCTTTTTGGTTATGAGGGTTTCAGCTCAGCTCCTTCAGACCAGACACGCTGCAGTCAAAGCCCTGATCCCCCCATTCATCTTATCGCCGCTGCTGAACAAGACGGTTAAAATTCCTCACTCCCTCCCAGCCCACAGGGAGGGTTCCACCTTTTTCCAGGTCAAGAACCATGGCGTCTTATTGCCAAGCTGTACGTTTGTTTTTACTGCTTCGGGGAAATGACCCACATCTTCTCACACAACCCGTGGGAACTGTAACGAACCCGCCTGAGCCGAGCAAGAAGCTGGTCAGAGCTCTTATCTGAACCCAAATGCTCGTATGCATAGCTGGCTTCTGTCAGGCCATGGTGGGGGCAGATGTTCTTAGGGAGGCCTGACTACAACACACACACATAAACACACACCCCGCAGTGTACACACACTGATTTCCTCACATGTCAAACACTGTAAACAAGTCGCCTCAGTGCTAGCACAGGCCACACACACTAAAGGGGCACAGCAACAAACACCAGGCATCCTGAAATTAAGCAAAACAAGACCCATCTGGCTCCTGAATTGTTTAGCAAAGCAGGAAGGATTTAACCCTGATTGTGAAAAACGACAAACCGGCTAGCATTTAGAGGTAGGGGAGTAGCTAAGCTCTGCGTTTTGAACTCCAGTGGGCCGGACGCTGCAACAGTGACTTGCTGAGAGGCAGAAAGCTTGGAACGGTCCCTCCAGGCTGTCCTCGTTTGAGAAGCATAAATGATGCTGTAGAAGCAAACAGACCGACTGAATATCCTGAATTCCACCCTGCTGAGAAGCGTTTTTGTACGTGTGAAAACAGACGCCCTCTCACTCTCACACTAGCTTCGGATTGTCCCGTCACAACCGGCTGGCATGCGGAGCAGAGCAGATCAGATTCGGCGTGACTCATAACGGTGTCACACCGGAGAGTTATAACACAGGCACGAGGCGAGGCTGACACACACCTCTTGTGTCGACTGAACGAGCTCTGTATGTTCACCCTCTATCACTGTCACATGGAGCGCTAGCATCCCACAATCGGCGACTGTAATGAGCTAACGAGATGACGTCCAGATGGCCTTGCCACAAGGAGGACAGAAGTGGACGTTGTTACGAGACGAAGAGGCTCAAGAGGTCTGTCGAGCGAAGGGAGAGCAAGAAGTCATTAGGGAGGAGAAAGGGAATAATCTGTTTCTTCTTATGGCCTCTGTGGTTTCTGTCAGTGCTGAGTCGGTCCCTTTTTAAGAGCAGGGGAGTTAGGCGAGCTAGGGTGTATGCGGGTGTGATTGAACGTCATCCACGGTATCACTGACAGCAAGAGAAAGCCCAGACTGCTGCTCTTTGGGTCTCCACTTATTCATGCAGGAGCCCAGAGAATGAGCTCTTCCAGCTGGGCTGCAAGGAGGAGAGCAAAGAAAAAGGAAATGAGGCAAGGAAATGAAAGGATAGGAAAGGAAAGGAGGAAGGATCATTTGGCTTGGCTGGAGACAAACTCATTTAGGTCACTTTCAGCCGGGGTTTAGGCCTCTTTCTGGGATTGCTCTGTGACCCAAACAACACACAAGCCTCTTTCCCTCCTCTCCTGGTCTGTTCACGATACACTCACACAAACACGAGCACACACACACACACACACACACACACAGCCAGCTGCCTCCCATCACTACACAGAAACCACAGATGGGCTCTGCTTGCTCTATAAAGATCTCTCCACAGGCCTCGTCTACGGTCACAGCCAAACCCGGCTGGCCCGAGCTCTCCGTCTACGTGTGATGTGTGCAATACACGTATCCGTGCAGGCCAGGGTGGGTGAGTGTGAACGTGCGTGTGTGTTGTGCCAGACACCCCAAAACCAGCCAAAATTTGTGATATGCCGAATACTAGTAGAGGTAGGAGTCCCTCCCTCGGGAGTAGGAGCTACAGAGCAGAGTTGAGATGAGCTGGACCAAAATGCAAGCTGGAAACTGATGTTCAAGAGAGCAGGAAAGGAAAGACGGTGACCCACAACAGCAGCCCTCACACTCGGCCGATTGTGTCAAATCCCACCTGGAGGAGTGGAGGAAGTCACTGAAAACAATAATAATCACACAATCATCATCAAACCAATGCAGCTCTTTACCACTGGCTGTTTTCTGCTCAGTATCACCAGCCCCCCTCCCCTGGTAACAACCCCTCAGAAAGCTTTTAAACGCACCTTTTTAATGCATCAGATGTACTAATAAACAGAGGCAAGTTCACACAGTGGACAGCCACTCGCACACACATGTTGTATGCGTGTCATTTTAATTCTCTCTGACACGGATCAAACCAGTCAGAGATGATTTCTCTCACATCTCAGCATGGCTCTGCTGGAGGGCTCCCACGTTTTGACTGAACAACGAAACAAAAGGAAAAAGCTTATCGCAGATGGAAGGCAGGACACTCTTTGTAGCTAAACTTGGCAAACTTTTTCACCTTGTGTGCTTTTAAGAATTTGACCTTCAAATGAACCAGAAGGGAGGAGCCTTCGCTGACCCTCTCTGCAGTGTGCTTTGGCACAGACACATCTGGGAATCAAATCAGCCGTGATCGAGCAGGAAAAAACTCCTCCAAACAAACCTGACACCTACTACTAATGAGGTTTTTCTTTATGAAATTGGTTTGACATTTTGGGAAATGTGTTTATTTGCTTTCTTCTAAGGAAAGAATATTGATTGCACTCACATTTGTGCAGTTAAACTGAGGCTGGAGCAAGCAGATTGATTAGTTTGATTAGTTAGCTTAGCTCAAAGGCCTAATGTGTAAATGGCAGCCGGCATAAAAACTTCTTTTTCGGTCTTTTTTTGTGCTTAAGGGAGACAAGCTGAAAGTAGAAAGTAGCTACTGGATGGAGAATTAGATGTTTTAGAAGTAAATTAAAGGTGTGGTTCACTCATTTAATCAATACATAATGAAGTGGTCTCTAGTAGGAATGAATGCCTTGTCTTCTCTGGGGGGAAAAATATACCGGTGCACCAATTTCAGGAACTAGCAGTGACCCAGATCACAGATGAAATTCAGACGGCAGGTTTTGGAGTCTTATTTCCTGATATTTGGACATCTCATGCCGGATTGGATAACAGAAATGCAATTCTACCACTGACTTGCAACATGGATGTTTTATCTCCACAAATAACACAAACCTGGAGGAGTTTCTGCTAGTTTCTGGTAAGGTTGCTAATGCTAACAGTTAGCTTCTACTAGTCGGGACGTTCTCTGCTGTTTCCTGGATGCTAAACCAACAACAGCCCTGCCGTGAGTCAAGCCGGGTGAGTTCATAAATGTTAAGTGACAGTGTGATCTGTCAGGCTTGTCAAATCCTAGAGGTTCACCATCAATTTTCTGTCAGAAGCTAATACAGGAGATAGGTGTAGGAGACTATTTTCATGTTCAGCCTGCATGAAAAACTCAGAGTGACCGATTGAAATCAGAAATAATCATTTAAAATGGGGTTTCAGTGTTCCATAACTTTAATTAGATTAGTTCAGACAGTCAGAATCACAACGTCTCTACTAAAAAAAAGTAGATTAGCTTAGCTTAATTTAGCTCAGCAACATTTAGCTTAGCTACTTCAGTTCAACTTTGCTTAGCTAATTGAGGTCTGTGCTAATACAGGTCCTTCTCAAAAAATTAGCATATTGTGACAAAGTTCATTATTGTCTGTAATGTACTGATAAACATTAGACTTTCATATATATTAGATTCATTACACACAACTGAAGTAGTTCAAGCCTTTTATTGTTTCTAATATTGATGATTTTGGCGTACAGCTCATGAAAACCCACAATTCTTATCTCAAAAAATTAGCATATCATGAAAAGGTTCTCTAAACGAGCTATTAACCTAATCATCTGAATCAACTAATTAACTCTAAACACCTGCAAAAGACTCCTGAGGCTTTAAGAACTCCCAGCCTGGTTCATTATTCAAAACCACAGTCATGGGTAAGACTGCCGACCTGACTGCTGTCCAGAAGGCCATCATTGACACCCTCAAGCAAGAGGGTAAGACACAGAAAGACATTTCTAAACGAATAGGCTGTTCCCAGAGTGCTGTATCAAGGCACCTCAGTGGGAAGACTGTGGGAAGGAAAACGCTGCACAACGAGAAGAGGTGACCGGACCCTGAGGAAGATTGTAGAGAAGGACCGATTCCAGACCTTGCGGGACCTGTGGAAGCAGTGGACTGAGTCTGGAGTAGAAACATCCAGAGCCACCGTGTACAGGCGTGTGCAGAACATGGGCTACAGGTGCCGCATTCCCCAGGTCAAGCCACTTTTGAACCAGAAACATCGGCAGAAGCGCCTGACCTGGGCTACAGAGAAGCAGCACTGGACTGTTGCTCAGTGGTCCAAAGTACTTTTTTTTTTCAGATGAAAGCAAATTTTGCACGTCATTCAGAAATCAAGGCACCAGAGTCTGGAGGAAGACTGGGCAGAGGCAAATGCCAAAATGCCTGAAGTCCAGTGTCAAGTACCCACAGTCAGTGATGGTCTGGGGTGCCATGTCAGCTGCTGGTGGTTGTCCACTGTGTTTTATCAAGGGCAGGGTCAACGCAGCTAGCTATCAGGAGATTTTGGAGCACTTCATGCTTCCATCTGCTGAAAAGCTTTACAGAGATGAAGATTTCATTTTTCAGCACGACCTGGCACCTGCTCACAGTGCCAAAACCACTGCTAAATGGTTTACTGACCATGGTATTACTGTGCTGAATTGGTCTGCCAACTCTCCTGACCTGAACCCCGTAGAGAACCTGTGGGATATTGTGAAGAGAAAGTTGAGAGACGCAAGACCCAACACTCTGGATGAGCTTAAGGCCGCTATCGAAGCATCCTGGGCCTCCATAACACCTCAGCAGTGCCACAGGCTGATTGTCTCCATGCCACGCCGCACTGAAGCAGTCATTTCTGCAAAAGGATTCCCGACCAAGTATTGAGTGCATAACTGAACATAATTATATGAAGGTTGACTTTTTTTGTATTAAACCACTTTTCTTTTATTGGTCGGATGAAATATGCTAATTTTTTGAGATAGGAATTTTGGGTTTTCATGAGCAGTACGCCACAATCATCAATATTAGAAACAATAAAACGCTTTAAATAGTTGTGTGTAATGAATCTAATATATATGAAAGTCTAATGTTTGTCAGTACATTACAGACAATAATGAACTTTATCACAATATGCTAAATTTTTGAGAAGGACCTGTATGTAAACGTCAGCACAGGTAGAAATAGTTTTAGAGCTACACTGATTACATATTTTTCAGGCAAGCCTAGCTAAGCTAAATGTAGCCTTTTAAGTCAGTTTAGCTTCACTTTGCATAACAAAATGTACCTCTATTAAGATGTAATGGTAAAAGCTAGGGAGACATCATATTTAGACCTAAATTGATTTTACTGTGTTATTTTAGCTTAAATTATAGCAAATGAAAGACATGTATAGACTTAAGTATTTGCTGAATGTATTTGTACCATTAGTACGAGCAGAAAATTCATTTTTATACAGAGTTTGACAGACAGACAGACTAGTTTGGACTAGCTAAGCTAAACTGAGCCTTTTCAGCTAATTTTAGCTCAACTTTGAATAGCAAAAAAGAAACGAAAGAACAAACAGCAACTGTAGTAACTTAATCCTATCTGTTCATTGTGCAACACGCTGATGAGACATTTTGTCCTCTTTAGATTTCACGTCAGTTGAAAAAATGGATGTAACATTTTAAAAGTCCAGAGCTTTGACTGATAACAGGTAGCTAAATGCTGCCATTTTGCAAAACAACAACAAGCTTCTCTCAGTTTCAGTCGTTAAGGAAAGCTAGGACTCTGGGCTACTGCTGTCAATCTCTTCCTTTCATCACATACATTTCCAGCAAGAAAGCACGACGTATGAAAAGTCAAGCTGAACAGTAACCACAATGCACTTTTTAGTTTTACTTTCAAATCTACTTGAAATGAGCCACTTCTATTTCTTTGAAATGTATCAAATACTCCTATACACAAGTGTTTTATGCTAAAAAGGAGCAGAAATAATCTTTTTATGCCTGTATGTTGTTAACAGGTGTTACTGTGACACAACCAGACAATCTGGAGAGACACCAAAGCCGTCCTGGAAGAACAAAGGGAAGACATGGCACACAGAAAGCAAATCAATCAATCTCTGCCAGAGCACGTCTGGCTCTGACAGCACGGCTCTGAACCCAGACGGAAAAGATAGTACGCAGCAAAGTTCAAAATACTCTCATTGTTCATCTGTCAATGTGAGAAACAATTGTAAGGGAGAGGGAGGGAAATACAAACACAATATTTATCTTGTGTCCCCATCCCGCCTGACTCACTCTTTTTTAACGTATTCCTGCTATTGTGAGGCACAGCAAGAGATGGATGGTTAGAGGAGTCCGGTAGGTGATACGTGTCTGCTACAAGCACCGTGCAGTCAGTCACACATCTCCAGAGTCTCCAGTCTCAAACAACAGCAATAACTCAGTCACCAACAAACAGCTCCAAGTTTTTTTGTCCCTTTTATTTTTTTTTTTGCTTTTTTCTTTTGTGGCATTTCGGTAGTTGGTGGTTGGTGGTTTTTTTCCTCTGCATTGTTCTTGAAACAGCTTCCCTGGGAAACTGCGAAGTCAAACAGCTGATGAGATGTCACCTCGTGAACTCTCTCCTCCCTTCACACACTCACAAGCAGCCACACTGACAATGTGACACACACTCTCCCTCATGCATTCCCTTACTTCTCCCCTATTCATACGGTTCTTAACATCTCTTATCAAGTGCTTGTCAAGCCTGACGGCGCTGTGCGCCGTCTAAACAAGCCGCGAGCTGCTGCATCTCACTGTTGCCTTTCAAGGTCAGTGACTGTTGATCAAATCACGTCTAATACGCGAGTCTTCTGACGGTTGCGGGCCTTCTCTTCAATCACAAGTGACATTAAAAACTCTCAGCAAGTCTGAGGCATTTCTGCAACGTGGACACATTCCTCGTAAGTTTCATTTAGCCCACGGCGGCAGGAGCCAAAAAGATCATGTGTGGCGCAATAAAAATGAAGCTGTAACAGTCACTTTCCTGTAGCAATACCTGCTCACTGTGCAGGCCTGAACCCGGGCCTCTCAGGAGCCTGTTGCAACTGGTCATGCGGTGCAATACGAGAAGCACGTATGTCCCCAGGAATTATCGAGTGCTGGAACAGGGACATCTGTATGCATGAATGCTCACTAACCTGCACACAATCCTGCCTCGCATGCATGTTTTGTAGACACACACACATTCTTTAAAAGCCAACAGTAGCGAGACACGAGAAGATGGGCCTCTCTGTGTGCAAGTGACAGAGTGAATTACACGCACAGCTAAAACACAGGCTTCCTGTCCAACGCGGCAGCGCGGGATGGCTTTCAGGTGGGTTTCTGGCGAATCTTGTGCAAACATTGAGTCAGTATCGGGATAATGGACGATCGTCGAGAATGAACAATCTGAGAGTGATTTGAGTTGAAGATGTGTGTTTGTAGCACGGGCTTGTCACTCGGCCATCACCAGCTTGGCTCACAGCCAACACGCTCCATTTACGGAGGCTGACGGAACGACTGCTTGCAGACAGCCTAGTGTTCCCGAGCCGTTATCATGAACAGTGACTGCATTACTCCCCACTGGACAAAAATTTGCAGTGATGGAAAGATGACAGTGTGTGTGCACACCAGGAAACCATCAAATCAACACCAAATGTTACCATCAGTAAATATACGGCATCCTTAAGTTTTGTGTGTGAGATTATCGGTGGCGGATCTTTCATTATCATAAGGTGTGTTTAATGTTTGTCAGCTGGGCACGCTACAGACGAGCGCGCTAGATTTAATGTCTCTCTGCTTCTCCATCTCTTTATTCCAGCTGCGCTCCTGTACTTCAGGACGTATACACACGACAAAGTGGACAGAGAATGAGGGGGAATGGAAGGTAGCAGGGAAGGAAGGGAGGAGGGGTGAAGCTATTCTCCATGCACTGAGAGGGTGGTGCCAACCAGAGAGGCCCACCGTGCCTCAGTCCCAGCCCTCCAGCTGAGGGCTTTGATTCGCCTGATTGTCTCCAATATTGAGACACACAATAAACACAACACTTGGCGTCCATTTGCAATTCTAATCATTCCCTCTCAACCGGCCTGGACAACTCAGCCAGAGCCCTCTGGGATATCACTCATCTTACTGCAAAATAATGACACAATCATCGCCATGGCTACGCTCCTACTACATCTCACGAGCGGCAGCACAGAGAGGATATTAGAACATGGGAGCACTTGGAGAACTAAATGAATTAGCCCAGAGATTAGTTGGATACCAGGTTAATGAATGTGACACGCAAGCACCCTTCCACCACCACTTTTCTGGCATTTCAGGAGCGCCCAGCCCCCGCCTCTTATTAAAAAAAAATTACAAGCCGCAAGTAGGCGAGCTTGCAGGTCTACACCTGTTTCTGTGGAGCATGCTTCAACAGGATTTCAATAAACCATCTACTTTCATCAAGATATTCCGGCTAAGTAAACTTAGATTGATGGCTTCATGATAGAGTGGCATGTTGCAAAAGTGAGCACTATCTGATTTAACATGTCGTAAAGTGCTTATAAAGCAGCAAGGAGACTGTGATATCTCCATCATCGAGCATAAATGCTCTCGAGAGGTGCTTTGGCTTCCTGATTCACACATTAAGCAGTTTAAGATCAAAGAAGCGTTGTGTTTAGAAAGCCCACCTAAATCATACACATGCAAATCTGAGCTGCTCATCTGTTGGCTTTTCTCCTGCTGTTTTCACTCATTTGACAACATGACGGTAATAGACGCTCGCAGATAAATGAGAGGGAAAGTGACACGCAATCATCCACGTTTTAGTGGGCTTGATGGATTCGCTTTAACAGCCACCGGGAAGATGAGCAACTCAAATTTTATTGATTAAAAAAAAAGAAAAAGCTGGCACGTCTTATGAAACTGGCAATTTGACTTGCAAATCGCTTCGATGATTCATAACAGCGAGCGTCTGCCCCCGTTTTGCAGCTAGCACGTGCATCCTGGCGTCGATGTGTGTGCACGTCGATACGTGTGCAGGCTTGTGAGTGGCAGCCCGTCAGTGAAAGAGATGTCATCATCAGGCTGATGGCGGTGTGAGTTGGGACGGGGCGCGGGGTCATGTCGCAGGCATCTCTGAGGACAGGAAACATCACTTCATGAATTTGCTCCAGAAAGGAAGCGGTCCTGTTACAGTCTGCAACGCCACTGTTTGACCTCATTTTAGAGGTTATACCAATACGCATGAACGAGTGTGTGTGTGTGTGTGTGTGTGTGTGTGTGTGTTTCATGACAAAAGCATGAGTGATGCCTATCTTTAAAGCCTTATATCTGTATGATGGGATATCTGCAGAATAACAAAATAGGGATTTTAGTTCTTTGTTTTGAAAGGCCTTGAAGTGAGGAGTTCTGGTGAACCTTTCCCCTCCCTGTCCTTACCCTTTGACTTCCTCTGTGTAGCAACAATACCGGGGGGTTTGTCCGGTGTCCTGCAGCCGCTCTGTTAGGGCGCTGATAAGAGAAGCTGATGGATAGGTTTAATCAGCCGAGCCCAAGGATCAAGACCAAGGGACAGATCAATCAAAAGCCGTGTGGCTTATAAAAGAAACAGCCTTTATCTGTGTCAAAAAGGTCCTTTTTTCCAGCAATGGCAGAAACCAACATTAGCAGAAAAAAGTAAGAACCGTTTGGTGCGGTTCCTCAAACTAATGTGAAAGGGAATTTCCATAATGCCAGGGATTTTACTTCTACTGCAACCCAGTTGTATCCAAATGGTTTCAGGCAATGTTTGCGATAAAGACTTCACTGAAATCAAAAGTTACAAACTATCAGCGCACAGGAAAACAGAGATGTGTAATAAGTAGGACACGCTGCCTCTTGTATGTTAAAAGCAGCTTCTTATCAGAAAACGTGAGTGACGAGTCTATTCTCTGCTTACAATCCCAGCTCACGATGGTAAAAGACAGCTACACATGTCCCATCAAATCCAAGACAAATTAGTTGCCTCTTTCTCTTTCCCCCTCTTTGAACGGAAGATCTTATCCAGGCAGACATGCTTAAGTTGTCAGTGGGTTTCTAAAACCCATACTGAACACCATATTGACTGATGCAATCACAGAGACACACATCATTAGGCTCATTAACAGCAAACGTAAAAACGAGAGGGGGGGCTAACTGGTGCAGGGGGAGTCTGTGTCTGCTCTGATAACGCTCGTCTTTAACAAGCAAAGAGCGCAGGAGGAGGATGCAGGCTGTCTCTACTCAAATGAAATGTGTTTAATGGACACGCTAATAAATAGCTTGTCTGACACGACGCTGTTCTCGTTCGCGTCGTTTGCTCTGCGATAACAGGGCGGATTGTGGCCTCGTAAAGACGCTCCATGTGTTGTTTTAGGAAGCCATTACAAACTGGGCCATCTCCATTACAAGGGCTATCTGATCATTATTACCGCCATCTGCAAACACACACTCGAACCATAATCTGCACAAGCCAACCACAGCTGACTCCTGAGCTGCCGCACAACACACATCCATAATAACTTCCACTGTGATTCGTGTGTGTGTGTGTGTGTGTGTGTGTGTGTGTGTGTGTGTACAGTCTAACGTGACAGCTGTTGCCCCGTCACACTGCTGCCTTTGGACCACCGTGTTAAAGTCCACATATTCAATTCAATTCAAAAATACTTTATTAATCCCAGAGGGAAGCTGATTGCTGTATTAGCTCAGAATAATAATAATAATCAAGTCATCAAAGAGTTGTTGTATATTACAATGGCTGTTGGCAGGAAGGATCTCCAGTAGCGGTCAGTGTTGCAGCCAAACTGAAGAAGCCTCTGACTGAAGACACTCTTCCGTTGTCGGACAGTCTTGTGAAGAGAACGCTCAGGGTTGTCCATCATTTTCTTGATTCTCTGGAGAATCCTTCTTTGCATCATCTCCTCCAGCGGTTCCACAGTCGTCCCCAGAACAGAACCAGCCTTTTTTATTAGGCTGTTGAGCCTTTTCAGTAGGGCTGGGGGTAAACGATTATTTTTAAAACGATTATTCTGACGATTATTTTATCGAATAGTCGACTATTCTAATGACTATTTAGAAAATTAATCTAATGATTATTTTTCTATTGCACAATTAACAAAAACCAGAAAATCTCAAATAAATTCCTCAAAAAAATTGATAAATTCTTTCTGTAAGAGAATAAACACTACAGGCCTTCCATTTTGTATGACACTGCTTTTATTGTGTTGTGGTTGGTTATGTTCTGGTGACGTGTAGAACGTGGGAGTGCAGGCTGCTGCCTGAGAGGTGGTTGAAGATGGAGTGTCTCCATGCTGCTTTGTTTTGGTCACTTATGTGCGTGAGGCGAGTGGTCTTACGGGTTAAACCAAACTCAGGTGATATTTTACACTAAACCGAAAACCCACAACACTCTAAATGTAATAAAAGGGAGATCTACACCACAAAAAAGATGAACTCTAAACCAAAACGTAACAGCTTATCCCAACGCAAGAAGCTGTTAGCGAAAATGCTAACAGTAGCTTTACCAACGTTAAGTTCAAGTTACCAAGTTTAAATAAACCAAAAACACCCAGCAGCAAACAGACCAGCACGGAGGAGAGACTGCTACCACCAAAACAGCTCTCCTCATGTCTGAAAGAAGCTCCTTAATGAAGGGAGAAGCGCTCCCGGTGATTTTCTACATCTGCGATAGACACGAAGCAGCGCATCTGACCCCGGAAGTTGTTGTCCGTTGCCGGGAGACGAAGGGGCAAAACAGGAAAATACCGTAATTCCTCTAATACAGGCCCGGGCCTGTATTAGAGGATTTATGGTAATCTAGTAGTGGACGGACGTTGTTCCGGGTCTTCGGTATTTGGCGGAGATGTTAGTGAAGGCGGAGAAGAGGGCGAACTAGAGGAAAAACAGGCAGATTCCTCCTCTATTTACAAACTCCTGGGGATGCAACAAGTGGGCGCGGTGCGTCGACTACCGGATCTGACGTCGACAAATTTTTAGAATCGAGCCGTCAACTTCGTCGAGGCTTCGCTATAGCCCTACTTTTCAGGTCCCTGCTTCTGATGCTGCTACCCCAACAGACGATGGCTGAAGAGATTACACTCTCAACAACAGACTTGTAGAAGATCTGCAGCATCTTGCTACAGACATTGAAGGACCTAAGCGTCCTCAAGAAGTGCAGTCTGCTGTGTCCCTTCTTGTAAACGGCTTCGCTGTTCTTTCTCCAGTCCAGTCTGTTGTCCAGGTGACCTCCAAGGTATTTGTATTCCTCAACCACCTCCACTTCTTCTCCCATGATGGAAACAGTAACTGAGACAAGCAACCCTTATAAAATCTTATGAGCTTGTTTTCCTTTTGCTGGGCTGAATCCCAACATCCGTGCAATGCGGTTGCAATCTCCCGGCCGGAGCTGCTCGCCCCCTTCAAAGGCTCATCACAGGACGCACGTCTAATGCGGAGGGATGGCGGGTTAAAGCCTCGGCTAGGCATGCTGCTTTGAAGCGACTGCCCCTGCCCCTCAAAAGGGAGCCAAATCATTTCCCTTCCCTTCTTCTCGTCCATTGTGGGAGAGGCGCACCAGTCGCCCGATTTGGCGGCAGCGGCATGTGGGCCGCTTTCAAGAAATCACGCCACTCCATTCCAGAGCAAGGCCACCGCAGGAAACGAGACTGTCCCGGATGCACAGAGGCTTCTCTGCAATAAATATATTCATGCATTCATGTATATTTGAAATAGGAATTTGACTCCGCCTGCATAATGCGCATGCAAGGCTCAGACTGGCATTCCTGACAAGCACGAGGTGCTACAATCTGATGAGTATAAATAAATCAGAAAATGCAGCAAATAGAGCTTCCATAGGCGGTGACGCAGGCCTCGGCTCAGCCTGCAGGGGAGAAAAAGGGATTCACTGAGGTTCATCTGCAAAGAAAGAAGCTTTCATCTTGGAGACAGGAGAGGAGAGGAGAGGAGAGGAGTGATGTGGTGGAGGTTCGAGCCTGTCATGTCTCACAACGGGGAGACTTGAAAGACAGATGAGAACGGCTAAAAGTAGTCAAAGTTTTCAGTGCTGAAGGGGGAAAATTGAAGATGAGACAGCAGAATGCGGAAGGACATCTCGAGATGAGCAGGTTAAAACATCACGGCGCTGAGCCTTAAGAAGAAAAACTACCTGGGCTACTCGTTAAATCAAGTCAGCGCAAGAGTGTTCGCTCGTCTCCTTCTCTGCATAGTTCATGGAGCCAGCTGGGAGGCTTCTCTGGGTATTGAGTTTGCTTTAGCAGCCCTTTGCTGCTATTTCCAATATCGCAGAGATGAGAGGCTTCCACGGCCGAGCGCATCATGTGGGAGAATAAACACACCATCTAATGGGAAGCATGTGTGTGTGGGGAGATGAAACGGCCCCCATCGTATGAAGGGGGTGAAATATAGACCCACGTCCTGCCGAGCTCCAATCACGGCCGCAGGAGCTCGAAGTGGAGGGGAAACGGCAGACCCCCACCACCAACCCCGATAGGAGCTCTCACCCCCCCTTACACACACACACACACACACACACACACAAGCTGCCAATATGGCCATTCTGGAGCAGACTCATGTGGAGGCGAGAGTCTGACAGTGACATCTCCATTCACTCTTGAATTCTTTTTCTCTTTCAAGCATGCACACACACACACACACACACACACACACACACACAGAGCCAGAGGGGCATGAAAAAGGCCTTTCTCCCAACCATGAGTCTCGGTGGGGTTTAGGCATGGCATTATGGGAAGATTAGACTTAGGGGTGCTTTACTATCTGATGTCATTGTTGCGTTTTTGTTGTCTGGACGGCTTGTGGAACTCGGACCTGATGGCGGGCACATTGCTCTCCAAACCAAACGCTGCAGTTGTGATTGATTGCAGGTTCCTATTGTATCTGTCTGGTATGTCTCTATTGGAAGACGAATTAGACGGACAAAAAAATGAACCTCACGGAAAGCGTTTCACATATGACTCCATCAATCAAGTCAGCAATCAAAATAATTCAATTAAGAGACCCTAAATCCCGCCGGCGTACGAGTCCCTGCTCCAATAGCCCACACACAAACTCAATTTGCAGACAATCCATACATGATAGCATTAGGTCCACTTTAAATCTTAAATCTTTTTCCCAGCACTTACATTTTCAAAAATATCCAAGGAAATTTAGAGGAAATAGCAAAGTTATGCTTATACTTAGAGGCAGGACAACCTGGACAAAATTAAATAAACAGGAGCAACTTCAAATGGATAATGGAATTCCAGACGGGTCGTCCGGACAACTAAACTAATTTGCAAGTTGTTCAAAAACACAAACAACTTTGTGAATGTTTTTTTGCAGCTCTGGTAAATGGCTCATCAGAGATTGTGCAGGGAGATGGAGGCTGCTGAATATGTGTAATTGCCCCCCCGTTTCCGAGGCGTGAAAGGGAATGCGGGGTTGCGCTGGGCGTCTCGGGGAGAGGCGATTGAAGCGTCAGTCACAGCTGCCACACAGAGCCCCGGCGCGCACCAAATCCCAGGCCCCGAGCTCCGGCTCCTCCGCCCCGCAAAGGCCAGGCCTGCGAGCAGCGGGAGTCCCACAGGCCTTTTCTTCCAGCTCCTCTCACCAGCACAAGGGGGACCGGGATCACGCTGGGAGTTTGCTTAGAAAAGGTTGAGCCCAGCCTTGGCAGAATGGGTTAACAGAGGCACACACACACACACACACACACACACCAACTCAAATGCTTTCGGGGGCTGTCTGTCTTGGCTTTGGGGACGGTGGGAATGAAATTGGGGGAAAAGAGAAAACCTGAAGACAAATAAAACTTTGAGTTCACTTATAAATAATCTAGGACGCACATTTGCAACGAGGCCTGGACAGAGAGGTGATAAGGTCATGCCCAAACCAGATGACCTTAAAAACACATATTTTGGCTAAATGTTTTATTTGAATATCTCCAGAAATGAGTCACTTTGGAGGGCTAGTGGTGGCAAAGTCCCAAGGAAATTACACCGTGTCGTTTCCACGCTCGCTCTAATAGTCTGCATGTCTTGCCTCTCTGTGCCATAGATGGATTATGATGCTTTATAATTAACATGGGGGAGGGGGGTCGTTACAGACCGCCCATCTGCCATGCTGACACACTTACTGAGGGCATCCCTTGGGAAAAGGCTGGCTGCTGCTAGCACACTATTCCATTACTTTATCATTCTATCATTCTATTATCCCACCACTCGATCCAATTACCCCGTCACTCCATTAGTGTACTCATAACGGTGAACAAAGAGCTCCATGATGATCATTAATGATATGTTCAGAGTTGGGTTGGGATGGTCATGCCCAGACTCGTCTTGGAAAAATATTATCCATCGTAGAAGTTACTCTGGATCCACATGAGGAGCCGCAGGTTAGCGGGAACGTTTCATCAGAAGTGAAACTCGATGCGTACTTTATTCTCTTGTACCACTGTAGGAGTACGCGTATCATGGAGTTATGAATGATTTAAAGTTTAATGATGATTTTAAAAACTTTCTAATATGAAAGTTATAAGACTTGGTTCATAATGAAAACCAGGCGCACTATTTTGTTTATAAAGGTGTTTACATCTTGATTTTTAATAGCATTATAAACTATTACCTACCCAGTTGTAAAGGTGACTTGATAATAATGTGGTATATTATATTATATATATATTATATATTATATATATTATATATTATATTATATTACATTAATTATATTATATTATAAATATTATATTATATTAATTATATTATATTATATTAATTATTATATTATATTATATATATTAAATTATATTATATTATATTATATATATTATATTATATTATATTATATCATATTATATTATATTATATTAAATTATATTATATTATATTATATTATATTATATTATATTATATTATATTATATCAAATTATATTATGTGAAATTTTAGTGCAACATATCAATGACTTTTTTAGAACAAGAAACTTTTTTAAGTGAATCTGAACCAAACTACAATTCTGGAATAAAGTTTGAAAAATTCACATTTGTATGAGTTACAGAAATGTTAATGAAAAGTCCACTAAAACTACAAGAGAAACTTCTTAAACAATGTTTTTTTTGATGCAGTTGAACTAATAAATCATTGATAAAAGTAATGATGAGGAGTATAATGGCCCCTTGAATTTTTATATTTTAGTTAATATACTTGGAATAATTTGGGCAGCTGTTTTCTTTTGAACTAAGTGGAATTAAATAAGATAAAATTATTTTTAACATTCAGGTAGTAGTTTTCCTCCACAGTGAGAAAAAGAGAGTGATGGCAACAGTTCCATAAATAATTTGAGAATCAAGCCTTAAAGGGCACGTTTTGTTTTATAATCCCACCTCAGTACTTTCTCTAATTTTATTTGTTAATAAACACTCACTTCCAGCTCTGTCCCACATGTTTTTGCCATTATTTGTTGGCGTCTGTCATTAATTCCACTAAACGTCCCAGCATCGGTAACTCAAGCCTTCCCAGTGTGGTCTTTGGAGTGCCACAAACCGGGCTAGAACCGACCCCAGGCTGCCTGTAGAGCGGTGACAACCCCCGACGTGCTGAAGTGGTTGGTGTGCTGCTGCCTGTTAAAGTTGCCTGCCCGCTGTTTGGGACTGGCACCTGATGAGGTCTGCCTCCTCTGCACGGAGGGGTTCTGTGAGAAAGTTAAATCGATGAGGTCAGTCTGCAGAAGGAGGTTACGAGTTCTCCGAGTCGGAGCCGCAGGGGTAATGGTTTTAGAGATGGCTGTCACACAGATCCGTTCCACTGTCCAGTACCGCCGCTTATCCGCTTGCTTTTCAATCGCTCAACTTCTCCCTGCCTGTCCTGCTTTCGTCTTTTCTCCCTCCCTCTCTGCCTCACACTGACACATGGAAGTAATCTAGCAGCTCCATGCTGGACTGAAAGGATCTGTGGTCGAGCCCAAGGCTGAGTTTCACCGCTCTGCATTAGCTTCCTTTCCTCCTCCGTTTAATCCCCTTATTTTCAACTGCTCTTATGCAAAAGACATAAGACAGCAAACAAAAGGCAGACTTTGCCCATTCAACTTTTTTTCTGCACTTCCTGTAACTCTGCATCCCTTCAGTTTTTCTTTTTTTACTTGATTCAGCTAAACGTGCAGGCGAGGCGAGGCGAGGCGAGGCGAGGTGGATCGAGCAGAAGAAATCCAAAGGGAACGTTTCCAGCACCAACGCCTGCATCTATGCTGGGCAGAGCCGGAGCTGATGGGAACTTCCTGGTTCCTGCCAGCCGGGCCGCCATCTAATAAAGCTGGGTCGCTAACAGCCTGTAAGGCAGCCACTGTTCAGCCACTCCACACTCGGCCCTCGACACTTTCACAGGAGCACACTGGCACACTCCCGACACTTCCTTAGTGCTCCACTGTGGCTGGACAAAGGACAATGGGGCAACCGCACGCACTCTCCGGCTATCACTCACATCCATGCTCTTAAAGACTTTCACACAAGTCTCCCAATGGAGCAGCAGGACTCCACGAAAACAAACAAAGTCAACGGTCATCTCTAGCTCATATATAATGTAATTAGATTTGCAGCTACTGCAGAAAACAGCAACAAAAATCCAGTAACTGTGATTGTTTGAGCTCATTTAAAACTTAAATTAATGGGATTTTGCCCGCAAAGAGTTCTTGAGTAATGAGCTGTGTTTGCACGGTTTGTCAGAGCTTTCAGTGACTCACCGCAGACACGCTAAGCTCATGAAGTGTCACGCCTGAGTCTGGGGAGCTAATTCCAAAGGTTCTCCGAGTGTTTGCTCAAGAGCTATGAAACATGATTACCTGTTTATAGTTTTACTGCAGGACTGACTAAGCGCAAACTCAAAAATCTGATTTTTTTAACCAGGTCTGTGAACGCACCGTTGCCAAACAGCAATAAAAAAATCCGACTTCTTCCCAGGTTGTGAATTCAGACTAATAGATCTGCCAGGTGGGAGTTTTTACTGCCAGAAATTTTAAGAGACTCTGAATTTTTTGGGAAATAAAAGAAAAAAAAAGTTTTGTTAATTATATTTTTTTTAAGATGCATCAGAGTTAAAGGTCACAAGAGCTGCACAAGAATAAAAAAATCACTCTTACAGATAAATCATCATGTTTTCACGTTGGAGCTCGTGTGGAAAAGTAGGTTAAAATTTAAAGAATGTGTGGAAAATGTTCTAAAATCCCTCATTACGCATAAGAAATGAACATTTTTGTAAAATGTTTGCGTAAATTAGGTTTTGTTGTCCAGGATTTTCATACATAATTTACAGAGCTAAGAACCGGTGCATTTCTGTATAAAATGTGATTTAATGATGATATTTTTATTTCTGTCACTTATATCTTCAACTTGGTGAGTCATGGGTAATTTGGGAACATCAGGGAAAACTGAGCAAATAAAGTCAGTCTCTAATTTACAAATGGTTATTTTAGAGAATGAAAGAAAAAATGACAGTTTATGAAAATTAGAATAATCTGTTGTTTTTATTCGATTGTATTTACTGACAGCCGCAGTAATTGTACAAGATTTCTGTGTCAAATGAACAAAAACGACTGAAAGTGGTGCCAACGTTTGAAAACAGAAACATCCATGGAAATAACTCGGCAGCATTTGAGGCAGGCTGATGGATTTTTATTACTGCTATCGTTTGTTTTGATAAGCCAAGTTTTTGTTGATTGTTTTGGTGATACTGACTGACTGATCCTGGCAACCCTCGCCCATTCTTCCTCGTGATTCATTGCCGCCTTGAAAGAATACCAACTGGAGCTGTCGTTGAGTCATGAGAACCAGTTGGAAACTCGTGCAGGCGGAAAAAAAAAATTCCGCAATCCAACTCGCCCCGCGTTGTGCGAATGCAGCTCGGTTTTCATGTGCTCGAATTTAAAGAAACGAATGCATCGGTGGCACGGGAAAGACAGAATGATCAGCTTTCAGCCACGAGGCAGCCAAGCCACCGGTGGATAAAGTGAGCCCATCTGGAGGGAGAAGAAAGATGAATGAAAATGCTGCACTTTTCCCCTGAAATAACCTGAACACACACACACACACACACCTCCTAGCGCTGCTGCTGCTGCCTTTCGGAGGCCAGGTGCCTCATGTAGATAACCAAATGAAGAATCTGTCGTTGCACACCGCTGAAACAACAGTCCACGTCGGCACACACACACACACACACACACACAAAACGCAGCTGTCCTCATGGTGAGACACAGGGTGCATTTACAGGACCGAGGGCCAGTTGCTTTGCAGAGGTATTTCTTATTGGTCGGAACGTCTCTGGACCTCTCTGAGTGGGGACTTGGGCTCTAAGCCCTCTCTGTGTGTAATGAGATCTCTATCAGAGGGAAACACGATCACAGTCCGAAGGGGGGAGAAAGGGAGGGGGGGGGGGGGGACAGGACACTGGGAGGCAAAGAGAGGGAAGGTGCGCATCGCAAAAAGTGGTAAAAGGCAGCAAGCAGGAGGAGGCCCATGACCCCGCACCCATCTGACTTCTTCCTGTTCGTCATCTTGTCCCCTACGTGTCATCCGGTTCTCGTTCAACAGGTTGCAGTTTCCCTGCAGCAGTGCTTGTTTTTCTATTGTTTTGTTTTAAACCAGCTACTGAAATCCCTGTTACATTAAAAATGTCATCATACTGGATCTCAGACGTGTGAAAGGTTCAGGGAACAAATTGTTTTCTTTGGAAAAAGCAGCTTTTTTAAATCAAAGATAAAGGAAAACATGCTTTTTTAACTCGTAAAACAAAACAAAAAACCTCTCGTAATGATTCTATTTGAAAGAAAGATATTAAAAAACAAACTGACAGTAAGTTGTTCCAGGACATCAAGATCAATAAACATGGTGCCACGTCATCTCTGAACGCCCTTGAAGGACGGCGGTGTTTGTGTTGTTCTGGTCTGGGAGAAGTTTGATGAATATCAGAGAACTAATCAAGTTCAGCTTCCTCTCAAAGCCACTGCTATACCCGAACCCGTGAGGTCGACGGGCCGCTGAAGCAGCAGAAAAACCCACAGCAGCAGTGGACTCGCACGGCTGCTACCAACAGAGTTCTTCTGTTAAAATATGTAACCGTGTTCTTCTGGGAAGCTCAAAAACCAGCAAAAGTCAAAATAAAAGAGGGACTGTTTCCTCGCCACAAAGAGGAGTTCAAACCAGTGTGTGTGTGCGTGCGTGCATGTGTGTGTGTGTGTGTTTCATCATGGTGTTTGTCTCTTGGTCTGCTGCAACCAGGCCGAGGCAGCCACAGGTCATGAGGTAAATATTAGCTGAGGACGGACAGGAGCCGCTTACAGCAACCTGGTCAGGTTATCATTAAACTGGCATCAGCGTCCCTGAGGACAGCGTGTGTGTGTGTGTGTGTGTGTGTGTGTTTGCTGTATCCAAACCGACGGGACGTGATTAGTCATAACAAAGTGACATTTTCTGGAGTAATCCCACTCAGCTGAATGAGGACTAATCCCATTTGTTTCTGATCACATCTACGCTTCTTTAAGCTGATGCACCAAGACGTCTCCCTTTCAGCCGCACGCTCATCCTGCGTCGTCAAATTAAATATCAAAAAGCTGTGCTTCATCCCGCAGCCCAACAGCTACTCAAGAGTGTTTCGTCCTATTATTTTTCTTTCAAGTCAGCGCTGCGTGGCGGTGATGTATGTTGGCTGTTCAAGCACGCTGGGAGGAAATCAATTAAGCAAGCTCCAGTCATTGATAATGCCTGTGCTGGAGTGATTGCATCCTCACACGAACATCCATGCAGGACTTGCACATGCACATTAGGAGCGGTAAGAAAAACAATAATAATAACACACTCCACAGTGGTCCAAGCCTGCTGGTCCCCCACTACTGTGCCTCATAACTCAGCCTGTAGGGAGGTGCATGGTGTTGCTATATTTTCATGTGCATGCAGGGATTCATTTATTAGCATAGAGGCAGCAGAGCTCCCCAAAGCAGGAACAGGAAGTGAGACATCATAAATCTAGATAAGTCAGCAGATAGCATGCTGTACTTTTCTGTAGGTTTCTCTTATTCTTATCACTGTGGAGCAATTTGAGTCCAGAGCAGAGATGGAGATGATGCTGATCCCTGTGCAGCTACACACACACACACACACCCTCCTGTGCTGATTGATAGGATTCAGAGGAAAAACAGGTTTGTCTCTTTGTGTTATTGTAAAGTACTCCGAACACAGTGAGATGATTGTCTGTTGTTTTCAAAGCGCAGAGCAGCAGGATAATTAGCTCCAGAGAACAGTTTGCAGAATGCATTATTGTTCCACTGTGAACTTTATGAAACATTCAGCCGGCATGGGTTTTTTACATAGACTGTACATATACTGGACAATTCGATTCCATAGGCTTCAATTTCACGTTATCTGTCCATAATGGGAGGTGTCCACCACCGCCATTTTGACCGTGTCACAGGTTCCGTCCAGCCCAGACAATTCCATAAAAGGGAAGAGAGGAGGCACTGAGGGTGTGGCTGTAAGGCTGGGCTCGAGTGACGACACCCAGGCGAACTAGCTACGAGCTAACCTGAAGCTAACCCTGGCTAACCCAAAGCTAAAGCGGAGGTGGGAGCCGAGCTAACGGATGTAGCCACCTAGCTTCAACCCAACCGGAGCTAACTGGAACACCCATCGACCTGAACCTTACACGGAGTTTAGGTGGAGGTTTTCTGCGCCTGTTCGTGAGAAGTACCTGTATTAAAAAGTTTTAAATCGGTAAGTTTATAATTTATTTCAGTAATGAAAACATTTTGCTTTGAGCAAGTTTTCAGTAGTTTTTTTTGGCGCTATCACTCCTGAGTCGCACCAGCCATTAAATGTATCATGAAGAAGAGAAAATATATTTAAGTCGTATTTTGGGGGGACATTTTATTATCTTTCTTACAAAATCTGAGACCAAGCGTTTCACATTGCAACACAAGCACCGGTAACCATAACAGAATTTACAGCCAGCAGAGGAGAGGATGGCGGTGTTTCAAACCCTCCCGGCCGGCGTGTAGAGCTCATTCCTGGGCTGGAGCCGGCCCTCAGCACCCCGCCACAGGCTCTAACAGATGCTGGCGGTGTTTCATATATTTCCAAAACGTAATACTTGTTTGTATCTTGTACAGCCAACTAGCCTTTATTCTGGACTCAGTACAATTTACCAAAAGTAAAGAGACATTATACAGATGAAGTAAGCACAAGATAACTTACTGGAAGACACGGGATTATCATGAGAACCAGAACAAGAGAGCCTGATAACAGTCATGTGAAAATAACAGTTAAAAAGTATGTATGTATAATAGAAATAAAAATATATTAGAATTAGTGTAACTCACTGTGATCCAAACAAATCAGCCATAGCTGATGAGTAAATATGACATGAGGTCTGGGAGTTTTTAAGTTTCATTCTTTTATTACATTTTTTTCTTAGATCTATTAAAAGGTCACCATGGCAGCCTGTGTGTCTCCAACGTCAGCTACACAACGCAGCGTGTAAGTTCCAAGTACTTGTCTTGACCACTTCATGAATGGTTTTGTACTTTAAACAGCTAGGCCAAACCTGTTATTTTTTCCTCCATAGCCATTTGGATCATTGGAGACAGCTGAGTGAGGCGTGGTGCCCAGAGAGCTGCAGAGACAACCTTGGCCTCCCTGACGTCTGTCTCTTGGTTTGGTTGGGGCGGACCATCGACATACATACATGTGCCGACACTTTGCGCCCTGTTTTATAAACTGTAGTGTTAAAAATAAATGTTTTTGCTCAATTACTTGAATTTCTTTGGTTAAGACAAAAGTGAGGAATAATCATTTACAAGTTATTTGTACAACAGGCCCATTTTAAATCCCAACAGTTTCTTAGCAGACAATAGAAATGTGTTCTTTACTAACTTTACTTGGTTTGAAAATCTTACTAAAATAAACTTGAGTGCCGTATTGCAAAACCCAATCGTACTTGTTATGTAAACATTAGCTTTGTAGATATTTTTTACAGATATATATTTGTGTGCAACAAAAACCAAACTTAAATAATTTGTCATTCTTTATTGAAAAACAACAAAATACAGGTATACAGAAGTGTGGGAAAATGATAATGTGAAAGTATTGCACTATAAATGAAGTGAGATGAGATGAAGGTGAGATGAAGGTGGACGCCAGCGGGCTGGACGCCGGACGAAGAAACCTGGAGACGGATCGCTCAGACAGGAAGGGAAGAGCTTCCTCTTACCTTGATGGAATTAAAGTTAGCCGTCGTCTGAACGCCCAACCGTACGGTCTGAGGTCAAAGGTCACAGGAAACACACCAGTCAGCAGTCATACAGATGCATAAAGATAACTAGCCATGGCAACCAGCTGACATGTCCCCACTTTCACCAAAACCTGGTGCCTGCCGGGTCACCTGAATTCCTGTGTGATGTCAGCACGGTCGGCCGTGACTGCTGCCATCAGAGGTGACCTCTGATCAGCTGAATGAACTCACCTTCCAGGGTGACGCCGTGTTAGAGTCGGCTTCATCCTGTAAACAAACAAATGAGTGGTAACATAAACACCACGTCTGGTTCTGGTGGAGGCGGAGGACAACACGCACCTTTCCAGGAGCAGAACCCAGATGTTCTTGTTGCTACAAACAGAGACGAGCAGAGTTAAACCAGGAAGTGAGAGGGACCAGCTGCTGCAGACAGGTGACGCTCACCTGAGCCTGAACCATAGGAGCCTCCTCAGCCATCAGACCTTCTGACTCCAGTTCAGATGCCACCTTGTTGATGTCCCTCAGGCGGGACTCATTGGCCTTCAGGTCCTGCAGGACAAAAGCACCTGCTGATCACCTTGTTGCTGTCGGGTTAACAGGTCTGGTGTTAGAACGTGGTGTATAAGAATGTTCTGACGGGCCGAGGGTTCTGAACTCACCCTGCAGGACTGGGCCTGCTCCTTCAGGGCCTGGATGCTGCTGCCGTAAGCCGACAGGTCCGACATCAGGGCCTCGTGCTTCTTCAGGAGAGCCTGTGGAGCAGAACATCAGAACCTTCAGCTCGTCTGACACAAGTGGAGCTTTCTCGCAGCGATGGTCCAATCGGATCCGCCACCGTAAAACAAACCCTGCTCAGTTCACCGCAGACGTAGCTCTGCGGGTGTTTAGTGGAAAAGCGTGAGCCTTCTGCCGGCTGCCACGTGTCATGGCTGCTCTGCAGCGGGAACACACATCACAGCTTGTAAACCGTTTGAAATAAGAGCGACGGGAACACGTTTGTCATCACTTCCTGTGCGAGGCCAGCACTTCTACTCCTAACCCATGAGACGCTTAAACGAGCAACGACGTCTGGTAGACAACCGAAGGAAATGCCAAATACAGAAACACTAATTATGAAGGACTGGAAAGAGAGCAAAGAAAAGCGATTGGAGTTTCTCAGGAAGGGACTTCCATACCTCGGCCAAGTCCTCGTCTTTCCCTTAGTCTGGACTTCCAACGATGGGCTCCTTCTCCCTCATCCAGGACTCGGCCTCATTAGCATCCGCAAAGTACTGCTGGGCCTGCAGAGAGTCCTCCAGGTCCTGCCTCCTCTGGGACGCCTTGGCCTTCAGCGTGTCCCAACGTCCATGAAGCTCCCACAGTTTAGTCTTCACTTCCTCACCAGCGAAGTGACCTGGACCCAAAAAAAGTGAGCCAGAACCTGCAGACACCTCAGAAACATGTCAGGACCAGACCTGCTCTACCTTCTTCCACCATGGTCTCTCCTTTCTGGGTGACAGCCTTGATGCGAGGTTCATGACCTGTGATCTCAGCCTGCAGAGCCTGGTGCTTCTTCAGCAGGTTCTGGACACCAATCAGGTCCTTCCCTTAGGACACATGTTAGAGTTCAGCATTATGCAGTAGACAGACCAGTTTAACCCAGGGGTTTCTTTCTTCTACAATCTGCTCTTTAACTGTATTATTTCCTGCTATTTCAGCTGTTAACTTTATTTTCTCTCTAAGTGTTTTTCTCCCCAGAAGAAGCTACAACGATGTTCTGTTGAGCTGTGGTGGCCTCATGGAGGGGGCCATCGGCTAGCACACTGCTGCTAACCACTTAAACATTCTCCCTCTCCTGATAATAACATTTTACTTTCTTTGATGTTGGATGTGCTACTACTAGTTTACCCGTTTAATTATAGATTCACTAGGATAAATACAATAAAGTTTATCTCTTGCCAAATAGAATATTTACTGTGGCGAGCCCGTGAAGAGGTGTAGGAGAATGCGACAAATTTGTCTGTTAAAAAGTCTGTTATGTACAAAAACACAATATCATCACACTATTTTGGACCGATACATGACGGTCAGGTCCAGCTTGGGGAGAAAATATGACACGTCTTTCAGGATGGACTTCATCTTTGGTAGCTGGCGAAGCCGGGAAAAGCAGGATCTAACCACCTGGCTAATGTGGGAGTCCATCCGCATCTCTGGGTCCAAAACCACCCCCCGGTTAGTGATGGTTGGCTTCACTAAGCTGCAAAAACAGGGTTGCAGGACAGGACTAACTGCAGTGGGAGAGGGAGGAACAAATATTCCAGTTATAAATATTAAATATTTGAACAAATAAATATTTGTTAAAAGGAAGAAACTGATGATGACTTTAAGATTAGAGGAATGTTCTAGAACGGGTCTGGAACCAACGATGGCCCTTTGGATCAAATTTGGATTAAAAAAATAGCTCATGATTTTATTTATGGATGGAATAAAAATACAGGTTGTAAGCATCTTCTCAGTATCTTCATGTTGCACAACTTTCCACAGCAGAAGGACACAAAAACTGCCAGAATTATGATTAGAAAGATTTACGTTTTAATCTCAGAATCCCAACTTTTCCCAGAATCTTCACATTATTCTATGAATTCAGAGAAAATATACATTTTTCAGAGGTCTCGCTCCCCTGTTGTGGATATTTCTCAAAATTCAACCATTTTTTCTTTTCAAAAGCTTTAGTAAGAGTTTGGACTCTAAACAAGTTTTACTTTGCAGACTGCTTGTCTAAACCTTCATCAGATCTGCTCATAATAAAACATTTGGGTTATATTTAATGCCCAGGAAGATGCTCTTCCTGGGCATTAAGTTATCAAAAACAGATAAAATTATTTTTTACCATAATTTTAACTGCTATCAGCTGATAAAAATAATAAAAAACAGCCTGATCATTAAAGGGGTGTAAGTGAAACCGCGCGGATCACACAAACCATCATGCTGTCTATATGACTTTGAAAATATATAGTTTAATTACAGTTTGATTTATTTGACATCTGTATAATGTTTATTATTTTGTTTTTCCCCCTAAATGCCTAACGTTTCAGTTTAACATGAATATTAGTCATTCATCACAATACATAAAGTTACACATTTTAAATTTTAATAGGGGAAGACTGCAGGAGGGAGCGGTAAAATACAGAAATCCCCAGCAAAAACAAGAAACTTTACGAGTCTGATGAAACCCGCAGGAGTTCCTTCAGCAGGCCTGGTGGCAGCTACAACGGCCCAGTGGCTGTGCTTGGTCAATGTTATCGAGCTCAGTCCGGCTCGGCCGTGAACGAGCCGAGGCGACATCCTGCTCTGCTTAAGAAGAGGTGTTATTTTCCGCTTCAGAAGAAGCGTCCGTGTTTTACGCTTTCTCAGAGACATGTCACGTTGCTAAGTTGTTAGCGCCGCGCGCTAACACGTCAATAGTGCAGCATAGCCTGCTGGAGGGTTCAGATGAAAACACCCTACCACTCAGGCTGCTTACACATCGATATTAAGTTGTCGCTGTTGCGCTCACGCCGTAATACAGTATTAGATGCGGTTAAAGTCAGACATGAAAAACTCCACGAGCGGTCAGACCGCGCAGCAGCTAGGCGCAGCAAATAGGCGCCGGATCGTCCAGGCTGCCCGGCCTGACCGCTGGGGATTACCGGATGGAAGAATGGACACAGAAGTCTCCCTCTTAGCGCTCCGTCATATTTCAACCCATTTTTATCTTAAATGCACTGGGTTTTACCCTATTACCCATCTAAATATGCCCTATTAATTATTTTACCGTATTTTACATTTAAATTTCATGGTTAAACAGTACATGCTACATGTTAATCTGATAGTTAGCTAGCTACTTCGGTAAACTCAGCTAGTTTAAAGGTAGCAGTGACATAAAATACGAATATAGATTTTAACTTACCGAAAAAAATGAAGTGGAGACTCCTTGGACGCTCTATTAGTGCAATTAATACCACTGCAAGTCATTTTGTCCAACAATTGCACCAATAATATCCAAAGAAGAATACACAAACACAGAGACTCAAAATGCCGGAGCAGTTTCCAAGCCAGACCGAGGCTGTACTGAGGCCTTTCCACGGAGCTAGCTCTGTGGTCACGTGGGTCTGAGGCGGCGGTCACGTGTGTCGGATGCTCATTAATTATACAGAATTTTAGGCTTTCAATACACTTAAACAGAAGAGTGAGAAAAAAATTCACCCCCCTCAGAGTTGTCATGAGTATAAACTAGATAATTTAGACAAAAAACATGTTTTGGCACCAGGCTGTAAACATGTTTATTTCTGCTGTGAAATCGGCATTTTTAACATGGGAGTCAATGAGGATTTGCTCGCTTCTGGCACCAGCCCCCAGCGGATGAGGGTGGAACTGCAATTTTTCTTACTTCCGGGATGGGACCATTTTCTGAGCGGCATTGTGGGGGCTTGGTTTTTTACAGGGAGCAGGGAAGGAAAGAGGTGGAGGGGGTGGGGAACAGATGGGGAAATGATTTTCCAATTTTCCCCCAAAACAGGAAAAAAAACCAGCATGGTAACCTTCTGAGGCATTACCTCCAGGTGAAATCATCAATCAATGAATGCCTCACCTCTTTTCAGTTCTGTTTTAGTGCGTGTGTGTGCGTGTGTGCGCGCGCGCGTGCGTGCGTAAAATATATATATTTGTCTGATGGCACTGAACGTCCCACTACCTCTGCTGCCACAGTCAAATAAAAGCTGATGGGCCGTAGTTTTTGCCATTAGAGCCCCAGCCTCACACACACACACACACACACACACACACACACACACACACACACACACACACACACTCCAATGAACATTGCAGCAGTATTCATACTCTCTGACTGCACAACGAGCCCCTATGACAGCTGACATTTGGGGATAAATCATGGATTCACTTGAATGACTAAGTTCTAGTTAGAAGCTGGACAGAGCTGCTCTCCAGTCCCCTCTGCTGCATGCTGGGAGCTCAAATGAAGGTCAGCTCATTCCTCATGCACACACAGTCACACACACACTGCTTTTTTTTTTTATTATTATTGTTGCTGTTTATTTCTCCCCCTCTCTCATGAATGGCTTTCCAACATCATGCTAATGCAGGAGTAATGTCTAAGTGGGTGATAATTGTTGCCAGAGCATAATCTATTATCAGAAGTCTGGGCACACACTGCTTGTTTTAGTGGAAATAATGTGATTTTTTCCCCCTTTTTTTATTTCTGCGACTTGCATGTGTGAGAAACTTGCCTCAGTTTTAAAAGAGAAGCTTGATACCCAGCCAGAGTCGTTACAGGAAAGATTTTAGCATTTCTCAGGAGCGAAACCTTTGTGGCGTGCAGACTGGAGACCTGAGAGGCAGTGTGGCCTACTTCGTATTGAGTTTTGGTTCTTTTTGCAGAAACAAGCCAAGCTTCACCTTGACACACTCATAAGGTTTACTCGACTTGTCGCTGTCAGCTAAAAACACCACATGGAACAAACTCTCGCAGCTCCTCAGACTCGCACCTATTTGCCATCAGCTTGAAAATAAAAGGCGTCTGGAATAAACGCCTATAATTAAGCATTCATTATTGTGATTAAGGTGAGGCCTGCTCGGGTTGGAATAAGCTCGGTGTTGGGAAATCCCCTTCTGCGCTGTTGCTTTAAACACACAAATTATCATATTTTTCATGTTTAACAAACATTTCTTACCGCTTCCACACAATAACGGGAACTTTTCCCTGTATTTTCAGCCCCTCTCATTGCGCACACATACACCCATCGGGGTTTGCTTGTACAAACGAAACGCGAGACTTACTTGGGGTTCTGCGAGCTCCAAATTATAGTCTCCAGCGATTTGGCTGTGGGCAGCGCCAACCTGCATATTAAAATAAACATCCAGAGGTAATACTTCCAACACCCGGGTCCCGCCATGCTGATAGATTGTCCAAAAGGAGAGGGAGGGAGAGAGCCGGTGAGTGTGGAGCCGAAGAGTCGGAGCGACAGGCAGGACGCCCCGGGTGGACCCTTATCTGCGCCTGGGCCGGTGGGGAGCAGAGCTCAGATCAGTCGGGAGCATGAGAGCTCGATAGCAGATACATGTCCTGATGCCCCGCTCACAGATCTGCTCCAGATCCAGCGTCCTTGGCTGATTCGGATGAAGGAGCCTGCTGTCCCTGCTCTGGATGCGGTGTCCTGTGTGACCTGTGGCTGAGGCACAAATCAGCCCCTCTTGGATTCTTTCTCTCCTTTTTTCAACTCAACGATGCGACCTGATGAACCAGATTGCAGAAGCTTTCGACGAGGCTCAGCACCGCGTCTTTTGTCACAGCTCCCTCCCGTTGGTGTCTGTACCTGTCGCCCGATTTAGCCTACAGATGACCACATTCATCCATCAGTCACAACTCCGCAGCACGCCAGGAATCTCGAGGTCTTCTTCATTCCAGCGTAATCTTTCACTCCTCCTCCTCCCTCTTCGCTATTCTTCCTCGCACAGGAATTGAGTTTCTATTGTAAATATCCCTCCGGGCTCTCAGCGTGCGCGTTGCACTCCTGCGGGGTCCACCTCGGGCATGCCAGCCAGCGTGCGTAAATTCCGTCCGGACACATCCAAAAATAAAGACATAAAAAAGGTGGAGGATTAGACCTCAAGGTTGGCTCTCAATCAGCTCAGCGACATGTCCGTCCCGGTGCGTGTGTGTATTTTGTTCTCCTGTTTAGGAACCGTCTAAAACAACCTGCGCTCCCGGTGTGCAGTGTGCGCGCTCGCAACAAGCTCGAGCTCGACTGTAACCGGAGCAGAGGGGGAGCGCAGGCGGTGGGGGACGGCCCACAGCGCGCCGCGGCCAATCACAGCGCTCTGTCCGAACTTGGAAGCAGGAAGTGAAGGCATGTGTGTGGGGACGTGGGGGGGGGGGGGGGGGGGGGGGGGCTGACCCGGTTGACCGCCACATCTCCCCCTCATCTCGGCCTCAGGCGTCGACCCAAAGTGAAAAGGGCTTTTGAGTTATTCGTCATACTGATAGTTGTGTGTGTGTGTGTGTGTGTGTGTGTGTGTGTGTGTGTGTGTGTGTGTGTGTGTGTGTGTGTGTGTGCGTGCGTGCGTGTGTGTGTGTGTGTGTGTGCGTGTGCTTACATGAGCAGAACTTTGCCCCTGTTCCACTGGATGACATGGCAGGTCCTGAAAATCATAAACTCATTATTGAGCTCATTAACTTCTCTGTTGTTTTTAGAATAATTTCAATTTTTGAGAACATTTCTGCTCCACTCATCTTTCCTCTTCTCTCCTCAGGATTACAGTTATCTTCTTTTCCCCTACTCTCTCAAGGGAATGATGATTAATGGCCTCTTTGGGTCTCTTTCTATTTGTCCTCCTTCGGGATAATGAACTGCATGAGAACTTCGTCTCCAGTGTCAGCGGACAATAGTCGGTCGGTAGCCTATAGTCATTCAGCCATTCATTCATTCAGGAAGAAATGCTTGACACATAATTGATCATGTCCATGTCTGTGCCCCCTTTGTGTGTGTTTGTGTGCGACTTGCCCCTTTATTTTTGGTTTTTAATTCAAGCAATGCTGCCCCCTACCGGCGGAGAGGGAATCACTTCTCAGACTTTCCCAGGGGGGATTTCTGAATCCTTTTTTTTTTTTTTTGGGAGAAAAACAACATTTTAAGACTGGGCCTTATGGTTCCTAAAATTATGCTTTTATTGCATCCTGTTGCGTGTTGACAGCCCATAAATCTTTGTGAAACAATGAGCTCAACACATGCTTTGGCTGTACACTGTAATTATGGGAGTATATTTATGTGCATGTTTTATGTGTGTGTGTGTGTGTGTGTGTGTGTGTGTGTGTGTGTGTGTGTGTGTGTGTGTGTGTGTGTGTGTGTGTGTGTGTGTGTGTGTGTGTGTGTGTGTGTGTGTGTGTGTGTGTGCTGGCTGCTACAGAGTTGTGGCAAGCGTACCTGCTGGAACAACCTTTTAAATGGCCTGTACATAGTGCCTCATAGGGTCATAGAAGCTCCCCAAGGCGCTTCACAACACAATCAGTCATTCACCCACGCACACACACACACACATTCACACTCTGTGACATAGAAAGTAATGTTGTTATACAGAAATTCAGTTGAAAGTGCACTGGAAGACCAAAACACATGAATGACTGCTGGGTTAAAACCAACCCAATATGGATTATTTTGGCAACTATTGCAGTTGTTAGTTTGTAGGATAAAGCATCAACATGGCCACCAGCGATAACCTACCCTAGCAAACACACACACACACACACACACACACACACACACACACACACACACACACACACACACACACACACCTGCGATGGTGTTTCTGTGGCTCCTCAAACCAACAGGATGTTCAGCTGACACGCTGATTTGAAAAGAGATCAGTTTAAAACAAACAGGAAGTTAGTTCTATTGTATCTAAACTACTTCTCCTTTCTCTTATAGTGTGTCCCTTCAGGGGTTTCCTCAGCCAATCATCTGTCTCCATTTAGTCCTATCTGCATCCTCTACCTTCACGCCAACTAACTCATGTTCTCTTTCACCACATCCACAAATGTCCTTGTTCCTCTCAGCATTCTTCTGCTTTCGTGATCATGGAAAGCAGCTCAGGAGGTAGAGCGGGTTGTCCAGTAATTGGAAGGTTGCAGGTTTGATCTCAGCTCCAAACAGAGGAAGCTGCTGTTGTGTCCTTTGGCAAGACATTTAACCAACCTTTTCTGCTGGTGGTGGTCGGAGGGACCGGTGAGGCCAGTGTTCAGCAGGCTTCGCCTTTGTCAGTGCACCCCAGGGCAGCTGTGGCTACATCGTAGCTCATTACCACCAGCGTGTGAATGTGTGTGTGTGAATGGGTGGATGACGGATTGTGTTGTGAAGTGCCTTGGGGGGTTGTAGAACCCTAAGAAGGCGCTGTACAAATACAGGCACTTTACCATCATTGGCTCTCCTTTGGACATGTCCAAACCATCTCTGTCTGTTCTCTTTGACTTTATCTCCAAAACATCCAACATGAGTGGTCCCTCTGATGGACTCATTCCATCCTTGTCACTCTCAAAGAGAAGGTCTACAACCTCCAGTTCTGCTTCCTGTCTTTTCCTCATAGACATTGTCATCTCTGACATCATCTATCAGCAAAGTTAACAAAAAGAGGCTTAGAGCCGATCCCTGATGCACTCCCACCTCCACCTTCAACTCTTCTGTCACTCCTGCAGCACAGCTCACTGCTGTCTCACGTCTCACTGCTGTCTCACAGCTCACTGCTGTCTCACAGCTCACTGCTGTCTCACAGCTCACTGCTGTCTCACGTCTCACTGCTGTCTCACAGCTCACTGCTGTCTCACAGCTCACTGCTGTCTCACGTCTCACTGCTGTCTCACAGCTCACTGCTGTCTTACAGCTCACTGCTGTCTCACGTCTCACTGCTGTCTCACAGCTCACTGCTGTCTCACAGCTCACTGCTGTCTCACGTCTCACTGCTGTCTCACAGCTCACTGCTGTCTCACAGCTCACTGCTGTCTCACTGCTGTCTCACAGCTCACTGCTGTCTTACGGCTCACTGCTGTCTCACGTCTCACTGCTGTCTCACAGCTCACTGCTGTCTCACGTCTCACTGCTGTCTCACGTCTCACTGCTGTCTCACAGCTCACTGCTGTCTCACGTCTCACTGCTGTCTCACAGCTCACTGCTGTCTCACGTCTCACTGCTGTCTCACGTCTCACTGCTGTCTCACGTCTCACTGCTGTCTCACAGCTCACTGCTGTCTCACGTCTCACTGCTGTCTCACAGCTCACTACTGTCTCACAGCTCACTGCTGTCTCATGTCTCACTGCTGTCTCACAGCTCACTGCTGTCTCACGTCTCACTGCTGTCTCACAGCTCACTGCTGTCTTACAGCTCACTGCTGTCTCACAGCTCACTGCTGTCTCACGTCTCACTGCTGTCTCACAGCTCACTGCTGTCTCACGTCTCACTGCTGTCTCACAGCTCACTGCTGTCTCACAGCTCACTGCTGTCTCACGTCTCACTGCTGTCTCACAGCTCACTGCTGTCTTACAGCTCACTGCTGTCTCACAGCTCACTGCTGTCTCACAGCTCACTGCTGTCTCACGTCTCACTGCTGTCTCACAGCTCACTGCTGTCTCACAGCTCACTGCTGTCTCACGTCTCACTGCTGTCTCACAGCTCACTGCTGTCTTACGGCTCACTGCTGTCTCACGTCTCACTGCTGTCTCACAGCTCACTGCTGTCTCACAGCTCACTGCTGTCTCACGTCTCACTGCTGTCTCACGTCTCACTGCTGTCTCACGTCTCACTGCTGTCTCACAGCTCACTGCTGTCTCACGTCTCACTGCTGTCTCACAGCTCACTACTGTCTCACAGCTCACTGCTGTCTCACAGCTCACTGCTGTCTCACGTCTCACTGCTGTCTCACAGCTCACTGCTGTCTCACGTCTCACTGCTGTCTCACAGCTCACTGCTGTCTCACAGCTCACTGCTGTCTTACAGCTCACTGCTGTCTCACAGCTCACTGCTGTCTTACGGCTCACTGCTGTCTCACGTCTCACTGCTGTCTCACAGCTCACTGCTGTCTCACGTCTCACTGCTGTCTCACGTCTCACTGCTGTCTCACGTCTCACTGCTGTCTCACAGCTCACTGCTGTCTCACGTCTCACTGCTGTCTCACAGCTCACTACTGTCTCACAGCTCACTGCTGTCTCACGTCTCACTGCTGTCTCACAGCTCACTGCTGTCTCACGTCTCACTGCTGTCTCACAGCTCACTGCTGTCTCACAGCTCACTGCTGTCTTACAGCTCACTGCTGTCTCACAGCTCACTGCTGTCTCACAGCTCACTGCTGTCTCACGTCTCACTGCTGTCTCACGTCTCACTGCTGTCTCACAGCTCACTGCTGTCTCACGTCTCACTGCTGTCTCACAGCTCACTGCTGTCTCACAGCTCACTGCTGTCTCACGTCTCACTGCTGTCTCACAGCTCACTGCTGTCTTACTGCTCACTGCTGTCTCACAGCTCACTGCTGTCTCACAGCTCACTGCTGTCTCACAGCTCACTGCTGTCTCACGTCTCACTGCTGTCTCACAGCTCACTGCTGTCTCACAGCTCACTGCTGTCTCACGTCTCACTGCTGTCTCACAGCTCACTGCTGTCTTACGGCTCACTGCTGTCTCACGTCTCACTGCTGTCTCACAGCTCACTGCTGTCTCACGTCTCACTGCTGTCTCACGTCTCACTGCTGTCTCACAGCTCACTGCTGTCTCACGTCTCACTGCTGTCTCACAGCTCACTACTGTCTCACAGCTCACTGCTGTCTCACAGCTCACTGCTGTCTCACGTCTCACTGCTGTCTCACAGCTCACTGCTGTCTCACGTCTCACTGCTGTCTCACAGCTCACTGCTGTCTCACAGCTCACTGCTGTCTTACAGCTCACTGCTGTCTCACAGCTCACTGCTGTCTCACGTCTCACTGCTGTCTCACAGCTCACTGCTGTCTCACGTCTCACTGCTGTCTCACAGCTCACTGCTGTCTCACAGCTCACTGCTGTCTCACGTCTCACTGCTGTCTCACGTCTCACTGCTGTCTCACAGCTCACTGCTGTCTCAAGTCTCACTGCTGTCTCACAGCTCACTGCCGTCTCACAGCTCACTGCTGTCTCACGTCTCACTGCTGTCTCACGTCTCACTGCTGTCTCACAGCTCTCATACATGTTCTGCAGGGGTGTTTCTCAATGCCAAGGAACCTTGCCTTGATGTCTTGGCCCCACCCCGGTTGCCTAGGAGATACGTCATTGGGAGCCGCCAAGACGTATTCCAATGTTCATGTTCTACCGAGGCGTGTGTTCTCCGTTTGTTAGCCGTTTAACTAGCTGAGCGAGGATACACAGGAGGTGTCTTGTAGCCTAGCCTTGGTCAAAAATTACCCAGAATACACCATAGTATTTTCATAAAGGACAGCGGATCAGAAGCCGGCAGCTACCTCGGGGACAATTTTCAAGTTTAAAAGTAAGTCAAATGTTTTTTTTAGATCCAAAGAAGTGATCTATGGTTAGTTAGTTGCTTAGTAGTTGCAGCTTTGGTGGCTAGCGGGTAGTAACTCACTTATATATTTAATTTAATAAACATATACACAATTTAAAAGTAAAAGGCTCGTTATGTATTTATAATGAAACTAATACATATAAAATATAACGTTATCTCCCGTGTCACGTGACACTGTGTGACCCGCCGTGGAAGCCGCAGTCACGTGATGCACGTCTGTTCCATTTAATCATTTTCTTTAACCAAGGAAAGACAGTGTCCTTGCAAGCAAGGCGCCTTGACATTGAGAAACACCCCCGGACTCTGACAAATCTCTCAACCACTCCAGACCTCCAGTCCTCACGCGCCACAGCTCCTCTCTATCTGCAAAGACATTGCAGCTCCCTTCTCCACCAGCATCCTTATTGCACACATATAATCTTTAGTACTTTTTCTCTGTCTTGGCATGAAACTGCTGCTCATACTCTGCACCAGGACACTTTTCCTCTGTTCCTCAGGCTAAATGTCACTCCTCAAGACCTTATTGAGCAAACAAGTCAAAACCGCCATTGCCACCTCCCCTAGATCTCCACAGATATGTCATGGACCAACTGCCTTTCCCATCTTCATCCTCTTCCAACTTTCTTCAACCCTGTCATGATTTGGTGCGGTTGGTGACAATCCAAATTCAGACGAACAGAAGGCAGCCAGGTACATAACTTAAACTCTTTAATAACTAAATCAGAGACAGAGGCTGATTGTGATTACAGACATCTGTGAGGGTTACCAGGGAAACGGAGGGAAAACACTAACACAACAGGGGTTGAAGGGACACAGATCATGACAGATCCATCCTTACTGATCTTGGTTACTTCTTGATCCACAACAGTTACTTCTACTCTACTTTCTCTCTCATTTTCCTTATTCATCAGCTCTTCTACAAACTTTTTCCATCATCCTATCACACACGTGGCACTGGTCAGTATATTTCCATCCCTATCCCTAATCACTCTAACTCTCTGCACATCATTTTCATTTCAACCTCACTGCCTCACTAACCAATAAAAAATCATTTTCTACCACAAGTATCAAAGTCACTGATTATTTAATAATAACAGAATATTTAAATGAGCTTCACTATAATTGAAATTATTGTAATGATTTAAATTACATGTTATTTAATAAGCCATAAGGCGTAGGATTCCATAGAAAATATGAAATCCACCTGGTGGATCTGTGAGGTTATTTAAACCAGAAGATTGAAGAAGGGATTAGATAACAGCGTCATATTCACTCAGAGACAACAGAAGAGAGAGAGTCAAGTTTAAAAGTTAAGAATTTTATTACTAACAAATTAAACTAGACTGACTTTAAGCACCAAATGTATGGTGTAACTAAGGTGGATGAGATGGTGAATGGGATGACGTGTGATGTTGTTCAGAACCAGCAAATCCGAAGAAGCGATTAGTTCTGACGGGAACTGAAGCTGATGTCTTCGCGTTACGCTTTGGTTAGGAGGTTCATAAACACATTCAACGCCATTTGCTGGTCTACTTACCCAGGTGGAAGTCCCCGTTAGATCAGGAATGTCGAGGTCTAGCTTGACCTTCTCTGGAACCGAGCCGGTAGGAGAAGCAGGCGGTTGCTGACCAGACCAGTCTGTGAGTTACTTCCGGGTCGTGACAATTTGTTGGCGTCTGGTGAGACCCGAACCTGGGTCTTGATGGTTCAGCTTTCATTCTGAAAGGAACTGTTGCAGCAGTTGGAATCGCAACAAATTTTTCAGGTTGTCGTTGGTTCTTTTTGGTTGAAGAGTTTAGTTCAGGATTGGCCACGCCGACACGTTCTCTGGAACACTTTGGAACACTGGCGTTAAAGATGTTATGGTTTATGGTCGAATGAAAAATTACCAAACACCATCAAAACGCCTCCGTCAGATCTGTCAGATTCTGATTGGATCAGTGAAAGTAATGTGTTATGTCTTTTAACGCTACGTGAAATGAGTCCTGTTGGAACACTTAAAGTCACAGTACTTATTATTTCTATAGGATTATAATAAAGTAATTAATATTTTGATTTCACAGATCGGTCACATATTATTTATTGACTAACACTTGGTTGGATTAGCTTTATTAAAACAGAGTTATTTGATTAATTAAAAGAAAAGAGTTCATTCTTCATTCTTCTGTTGAGCTGAAAATAAGCAGGTTAGAAGCAAATGCATGAGACCTTGAGACCATATCTCACGCAGACTAGTCTTGTGCAGAGGAGGAAAAAAAACAGTCATTTCATTCTTTTACATTATGCTGCTTAGACCAAACTCACTAACTGCAATCCTCCAGTCCTCAATGCCTACCATTCTGCATGTTTTACAGGTTTCCTGCTTTATCCTGCTCCAACACACCTGAATCAAATAGCTTAATCTCCGCCTCAGTTCTGCAGAAGCCTGTTAATACCTCTTTCATTTAAATATGGCCAGAGCAAAAATGGCTAAATATTAGAGAATGTTTGCCGTTCAAGACTGGAGTTGGTGGCCCCTGTCTAATACACGACTCTTCAGTGTTTCTGGGATTGAGAAACTGAATAAATAAATACATTTTATTAATTACTTATCTAACACCTAATGTGTACTAAACATTTGGTACAGTTGAATGAAAAATAACATGGTTGTGGCATTTAGTTTCCCATAAAAATTAGAAATAATTGTCAGTTTATTATCCTACACTGTTAAAAATGACCAGCATTCCCCAATAAGTAACAGTAACTTGTTGTAATCAACTTTCCCTGTAATCTCCCAGTGAATACCTGTAAGAACTATAGTATCCTTTGATTTCACAGCTTTAACTCTTACTGTACAGTAAAATCCTGCAATCTAAATCCTGCTGTTATATCACAACAAGGTCTGTAATATCACAGCAACACAGCAAAAAAATGCTAGGATTTCACAGCATTAAACAGTATTATTACAGTTAAATGTTGTATTGAAATATGCCATGTGAAGCTGTTATAATGTTTATTAAGCAGATTGGATATGTATTCCAGAAATGTCTAATTACTTTGTTACAACACTGTAAACGCAGATTTTGATTCAACTCAAATGATCTTGTTCTAATTACTTAAAAGTTTCTAAACTGTTAACATCACTTGTTAATCCTTAGTTAGCTGAGCTGTTTTGTGTCCTTTCTCATTGTAATTGTGTTATTAAGTTTAATCAGTACTCTACTTAAACAAAATGAGTTTAGATTACTTACACATAGCGTTGGGTACCGAATTCGGTACTTTTTAAGGTACCGACTGAATTCCATAGTACCGACTGAGCACCGATTCACGTCATTTGAAATGGTGCCTCATTTCTGTACCCGTCCTTTATGCCTGGACAGCTGTGCATGCGCAAGAGCGTTACGTCGGTCGCTGAGAGAGAGTTGTAAACAGAGCAGCATGGTAGAAAGAACGCACGCTAAAGCTTGGGTCCACTTTACTAAATGTGATGGGTAACTGGGTGATGATGAAACCAGCGACAATGATCTAAGTGAGACATCCTCATCTTAATCTGCTCCGGTAGGTAAATAAAATGTTTAAGATAACGTTAGCTTGATATGTTACCTTCCGTTTCGCTAATGGTGCGTTCGCTTTCTCCTCGGAACTCTGAATTTCTGACTAGAAGAACATGAACGCGCTCTAAAGGTTGGCTTCACTTTACTAAATGCGACGGGTGATTGGGTGAAGATGAAACCAGCGACAACGATCTAAGTGTGAGGCATCATCGTTTTAATCTGCTCCAGCAGCTAAATAAACTGTTTAAGATACGTTAGCTTGATATGTTAGCCTCCACTGCCACCTTTGTTATCAGCTAATGGTGCGGTTGGTTTCTCCTCAGAAATTCTAACTTCCCAGTAGGAAAAATCAAATGAAAAAAGACGGCAAAAGGAATGAAGATACACAGTAAATTTAGTTCACAGTAAAGATGTTTGCTTCAGTTTAATTATCAGCTTATAAAACTACAAGGACGATGTTAAAATACAAACAGTTGTATGTTATTTATCATGATATTTATCAAATATGGTTATATATTGAGAAAAATATATATTTAATTATAAAAGATAAATAAAATATTAAACACTCAAAAGTATCTAAAATTGGTACCGGTAAGTACCGGTATCGATTCCTAGGTACCGGGAATTAGTACAGAATCAATTCAAATGTCAAAGGTACCCATCCCTACATCCATGCTATTTCTAATCACAGTAAACTGTACCTTTCAATGGCCTATTTTACTTATACGTTTGAGCTCAACTACTTAAATCATCGAGTTTGCCTGGTTGCACCCACCTAAAACCTGTTTCACACCAGTTTTGACCGGGTGCTATTGAGGAGCTCTGACTCTTAAAGCCGGGCGGACACTGTGCGACTTTTTCACTCGTAGCACTCAGCTTCAGCTCAAACTGCACGACTTCCTTGCAGGGCAGATCTCATGAGTCATGCGCTCACACTGCATGATCCAGTTCTCGGTTGCGACCTGACTGCTCACACTGCACACTTAAGAAGCAACACGTCGGCCCTAAAAATATGTTAAAAATAGCAGTTTTTACACAACACGTCAGACTTTTTTGTCTTGTATTGCCTGTTGTCCTTCGGGAGTGCTGCAGGAGGGATTTATGGGGGTTGGATGAGGAAAACGAAATAAAGAAAGTAAATCTGTGTTTTGTGATCAGGCTAATTGGACATGAACACGACAAACACGCTTTCTTGACAATCTTTGTGAGTAAAAAAATGTGTAGAAATTAAAACGAACAACGTGTGTTATTAGGGAAATAGCGGGCGAGCGGCGTTGATGCATGATTGCGCATGCGCCGTGAGCGGTTCTGATACTTTTTGGGTCGCAGCTGCTCGCTGCACCGCTTCAACAGAGCGATATCCTCACAAAGGACGAGCGAAATATTAAACACTCCAGAAGTTTGTGCGAGCTCACGATTGCTGATCGGTAGCTGGTCACGTGGTGTTAATCGCCTCTCGTAACCCCCTGTACACTACACGACGCTCGATGCGTACGACACGCAAAACTCGCCCCGATCTCGTGGATTCTCGCACGAGTGGAAAATCGGCTCAAAAAAGTGGAAATGTCGCACAATGTGCGCCCGGCTTTAGAGACAGAACAGAGAAACACAGCACAAAGGGGAAGAACTCGGTTGCACTGAAGTTCTAACAAGCAAGTTTTCCACTTCATGTTTGAAGCTTTAGGCGAATGACCAGAGTTTAGTCAACCTAAAACTGCAATTTATAGATTTAAAAATGAGCCCACCTACTGCGAAAGCTGCAGGGGGCAAGGTGCATTGTAAGTAGTCATCTTCTTAGTTATTTAGTTCTATTTTGTTGTGTTTATGCATGTTTATTGTGAGGGTTGTGCTGTTCTGAGTTATTTCTTTGTTCGGTGTTGCAAAGGTGCAGTTATTTGTTGATGTCATGGTAGCACCATAAGTGAGGAGGGTGGTCAAAGGAATGGGACCGCTGTGCCGTTCCACTGTTTACAGTAAAGTGGAGGTTCACACTAAAGGCACAGTCGTGTTTTTACAACAAAGCCTTGTGAATTAATTAACAATAAATTACAGTAATATGCTGTGAGTTTTTCCACAGTATATTACTGTAATGCTCACTGTGAAAGTTATGTAAAACTATTCATTGTAAATTCTCAGTTAATTACTGTTAACTTGTACATGAATTTCACAGCACACACTGTGAAAGTACAGGCTTTTGTTGTAATAATATACAGCAAGCAATTACTGTAATTCCACAGTAATTTACTGTGGAATTACAGTAATTGCTTTGTCATTGATAGGGCTGTTACGGTTGAGGAATTCCCCGTGCGGTGAGTCAGGGCAGCTCAATATTGCGGTATGCGATATTATTGCACCCCGTTTTTATTTATGTACTTAGCAAATTTGTTTGTTAATTACTAAACTCATGGCATTATTTCCTTTGAAACGTTGTGCTTACACATTTAAAAATGTTAGAAAAAATACACGGCCATTTTTAACACTTTACTGAATCAAAGGGCAGTAACGGCATTCTCTGACTGAACTTAAAAACAACATTCAGGAGGTTTAACTTTGAAATGCAAATATGGCTGCAAAATCTCACAGAAATAAAAAAGTGCCCGTTTTGTTTTGTGGTTTAAAATAAAGTATACAAAATGAGATGTCCCAGGCACTGTCATTTCACTTTCACACACAAGAATAACTGATTTATAACTCGGTCATGTCCTTGTTACGCACAAGGAAAACCAGCATGTTAACCTTATGCGGTTTGAGAGAGGATCTGAGAGGGGTGATAACATTTCCAGCGACACTAAAAACCCTCTCGGATGGTGCGCTTGTTGCACAAATACACATGTACTTACGTGCAACTTTGGAGAGCAATGGAAATCTCTCATGGTTGTTGCGCACCATGTCAGAGGGTTTTCATTAGGGTCAATGGGTTCCTCCGTCTCTGCTGTACTTGCCGACTCGAGAAAAGGCTTCACCGAGTCCAAGCTGTCGGCTGGCACCGGCATGAGCTGCCCCGCAGCTCTGTGTGGCAGGAAGCGACGGCAGCCGCGCCTTGATAGCTGGATGGTAGGTCGCAAGGTGAGCCCTTAAATGAGTTGTGTATCCTCGTTTTATTTGAACCGTTTTGCCGCAGATTTTACAGACTGCCTCATTTAAATTCTCCGGCTCCCCCTAGTCATTGAAGCTGTAAAGTTACATTATACGGGTGTGTATTTACAACAAATTGCTGTGAGTATTTTCACGGTATATTGTTGTAATTCTTACTGTGAAAGTCATGCAAAATGTATCCGATTATTTACTGTAAATTCACAACATAAATTTTAGCAGTGTATTCATAAGCATTTTTTATTTTTTGACAGTTTTTCTTTTCAGGAGACAGCATCGCTGTGTGAACTTTTTTATTTAGTAGCTCTGTTTGCAGATTAGTGCTGATAGGACTTAAAGTTGATGTTAAAGTTTTTTTTATTAATACGTTTGATTTTGGTAACACATTCATGCTTATACTCAGTTCTGTATCTGTAAAATATGGCCAAGTCATTATAAAGTAATTTTACTTTATCCTTTTTAGTTTAACGGACCCATTTTAATTTTATTTACCTAAACTCTACAGGACTTGACCCCTGATTGCACACTTAATGCTACACTTTGCAGCTAACAACCACATGATTACATATAAGTAATATGTAATCTATTACTCATGAATGAATCTATTATTAATATTATTATTATTATTTTATTTGTTTATTTATTTATTATTATTTATTATGTTATTATTGTTATTATTATTATTATTATTAACTATGATTAATAATCTATTATTAATCAATCTATTACTTATTACTTAATTGATTACTTATATGTAATCACATGATTACATATAAGTAATCATATTTTACACATGTATGTAAAAATTATAGTGGTAAAAATGGTTTTATAAAAAGAATCTCGTAGCATGAACCAATGATGCTATTCTGGCAATGGATCCTGTTTTAAGCAGCTATTGTGTATCTTTATCTTCAGTTACAAGCTGTTAGCTCTCTAGGCCTGTTAGTTATTAGTTATTTCTCCTAACAGAGGCTGTTTAAGAAGTCAATACACAATAAATAAAATAAAATGTAAACTTGTGTGTGTGTGTGTGTGTGTGTGTGTGTGTGTGTGTGTGTTTGTGTGTGTGCGTGTGCGTGCGTGTGCGTGCGTGTGTGTGTGTGTGTATAAGCATAAATATGAGCTATAATTCCACAACTTGACTGAACATCTGCTGTTTCATCTGCCTAGAAATAGAATAGAATTGAATTTCCTCTTCATCACACAGAAAGATGGTTCAGACTTGAATACTTTGTGAAGTTCTAATTTAGCAAAAAACAAGAAGATGACAAAGCATTTTCTACTTTTTCCTTTTTGTGTTGCATAAACCCAAAAGTCACAACACTAAAACAGAACAAATCTGTCACAAACAGGACAAGCTTGTGTCGGTAAGAGGGTTTGGTCACGAGACTAAAATATCCTGAATAGAAGACACAATAGTCCTAAATAGATTCATGTTTATTTAACTTTTACAGGAACCAGATGAGAACATTTCCTCCCAGAATGACTGTCCGTCAGTACAACTGCTACCTTTAGCTTCCTGTAGCGGCTAACTGTGGAGACTCTTCCTGTGTCGATGAAAAATGTCCAAAAAAAAAAGGATTTCCATACAGAAATATATTACATTCTACAGTTTCCACAAATTACTAATGTAAAAGTAAAATTTGAACCAGAAAAGGGTAGAATGCCTTTTCCAGGTCAGGGATGAGGTCCTGCCTCTGCTGGAGGAGTTTAGGTATCTCAAGGTCTTGTTCACGAGTGATGGAACAAAGGATCAGGTGGCAGATTGGTGATGCAGGCGTTGTACTGATCTGTCGTGGTGAAGCAAGAGCTGAGCAGGAAGGCGAAGCTGTTGCTTTACCGGTCGATCTATGTTCCTACCCTCACCTATGGTCACGAGGTTTGGGTAGTGACTGAAAGAACGTGATCGCGGATAGAAGAGGCTGAAATGAGTTTTCTCCGTAGGGTGGCTGATAGGGTGAGGTCGGTCATCCAGGAGGGGCTCGGAGTAGGCCTTCTCCTCCTCCACATTGAGAGGGGCCAGTTGAGGTGGCTCGGGAATGTCATGGGTGGTTCTGTAGGTTGAGTGCTTTGCAGTCATGTTTCTGGTTTTATTGTATTTCTGGTACTTCCTGTTTTATTTTGTGTATTCACTTCCTGTCTCATTTCAGGCAGCTTCACAACCAGAGACTCCTCACTAATCAGCCTTATGTCTTGCACCTGTGTCCTGGCTTCTCCATTTATGCTTCTTTGCAAACAGATTCCTTTGCCAGAACGTAGTAGGTAAAAGGTTGTTTAAGGAGTTACATAATAGGGAACAAACAATAATAACGAGATTGAGATTAGGACATTCGGGATTGAACAGCACTTTGCGTATTTTGGGAAAACATCAAACAGGTTTTTGTGATTGTGGGACAGAACAGGAAACGGTAGAACATGTTTTGTGTTTTTGTAGTCAGTTTGATGTAATTAGGGGTGAATTTATAGATAGGTTGAAAGATAAAGGATGTGGCATTTGGAATTTGAGAACGTTGTTGAATGGCAGTGGGTCCAATTATAAGTTGGTGCTGGAGTTTCTTAGGAAAATTATGGTATTTAGTAGAATTTAGTTTTTTATTATTTTTCTATATATATATATATATATGTATATTTTTTCTCTCCTCGCTCTGACTCACACTCCTGCACAGTAGGTGGCGGTAATGCACCTTAAGTTGGTTGCCACCCGCCATTTAAACCGGAAAGGAAGAAGAAGAAGAAGATTCCTTTGCCAGTTTGTCTTCTTCAGTTGAGTAAAGTGAACCTGCTCTCAGTAACACTTTGTGAGAATGTATTTAGTTAAGTTTGGACTTGTTCATTTGTGCTGTACGGCCAGGAATCCTTCAGCTTATTAAACTGTGTGAGCTCTGCATTTGAGTCCTCTTTTGTGCTTTGATAGTACAAACTGGCCAGTAATGGACTCAGCAGGCTCTGACTCAGTTTTGGGGGCCCTGGGGACTCAGGGGAAGAGGCTCCTCCAACAGGAACAACAGATGAGCCTACTGCGCCAGGAGATGGGGCAACTCAATGCTCAACATGATCAGTTTGCTACCTCAGTCAGTGATCAACTCAGCTACCTGGTGGAGAAGGTGCTGCGGCTCCAGACCTCTTCAACCCAGCCTCCAGAGAAGAACCACATGCCACAGCCCCAGAGTAACGAGGTGGAGGCGACTCCTGGAACACTCTCTGCATCCACTGGCCTATCTGTTCATCTTGCTCGTCCTGAGAGGTTTTCTAGGGACTCTGGCGATTGTCAAGCATTTTTGACACAGTGTAGCCTCCACTTTGAACTGCAGCCCTTCTCTTTCCCCACGGAGAGAGCCAAGATTGCTTTTCTCATCTCCCACCTTTCGGGCAGGGCCGAGGCTTGGGCCACGAGCGAGTGGGAGCGCAGCTCGGACATTTGTAGGTCACTTGATCTTTTTACTAAGCGTTTCACACAGATTTTTCAGTACACCAGGCCAGGAAGGGAGGCAGCCAGAGCTCCATGTCAGCTGCAGCAGAAGAGGAGGTGTGTCGCTGATTATGCTATTGAATTTCTTACTTTGGCAGCTGCATGCGACTGGAATCAATCAGTACTTTTTGATGCCTTTTTTAGTGGTCTTTCCAGTGAACTAAAGGATCTGTTAGCCCCTCTGGATCTGCCAGAGGATTTGGACTCACTCATCACTCTAGCGATCAAGATTGACAAGAGACTCACAGACCGACAAAGAGAGAGGGGTTTCGTCTTCCCTTCTCCTCCGGACCGGTGGAGGCGGGGTGCTGCTAATAGTGCCCCCCGTTGGCGTGCGTCTGCCCCTGAATCTTCTCTCAACGTGTCCTCTGCTTCACCAGCTTCATCAGAAGAGCCCATGGTGATTGGCAGAGCCCACCTTTCACCTGAGGAACGCCAGCGCCGCTTTCGGGAGGGTCTCTGTCTGTATTGTGGCCAGTCGGGTCACCAAGTCAGCGACTGTCCAGTAAATAAGAAGGGACCGCTAAGGAAGTTTTTGTTGGTGAGTTTCACCTCCTTTTCTAATGACTTCCAACGTGCAAGCCCCACTGTCCAGCTCTCCACTCCTGAAAAGACCAATGAGCTGGTGGTGCTCATTGACTCTGGTGCAGATGCTAACTTGATGGATTCTCAATTTGCAAGACAATTGGACTTAGAGTTTTTGCCTCTTGAAAGGCCCCTGCAGGCTGTTGCCTTGAATGGGCATCTGTGTCTAGTCAAACCCCACCTGTTAAAGTGACTTTCGCTGATAACCCTTCTGAAATGATTAAGTTTTTCCTGTCTGATTTTCCTCAACACCCGGTTATTTTGGGTTATCCCTGGCTTGTTCGGCATAATCCTAACATAGATTGGTCCTCGGGTTCTATTTTATCTTGGAACTGCGATTGTTTAGTCTCCTCCTGGTAGTAGAACCCTGCACTGAAGCCCTATGCCCTCGGGTCGGGTCGGCCCGACGGCCCTCGGGCCGGGCTTCGGGCCAACGACTGTGTAATTACCTCGGACACGGGCCGGGCCAGGCGCCTTTATTTTTAATCGAATTCGTAAAAAAAAATTGAAACACTTAAACCAGGGGTTGGCAACCTGTTCCCATCAAAGAGCCATTATTACCCGTTTCCCACAGTAAAGAAAACACTGGGAGCCACAGCAGCGCAGCGTTGTGGGCGGGGCCTACCCTCAGACAGCAGAGAGCTGCTCACAACAGGTGACAGCAGCCAGTACCGGTCGCTCGTGTACGTCAAAGTTATCTTTCATAAGAAGATAATCAATAAAACGATTTATATAACATGGATCCAGAAGTTGTAGCCCGTCTCTGCCTACAATATTTTGATATTTTTCACCCTGTTGGCGGTTTTACTGAGCAGGTGCCACTTTTGTCATACGTTTCTTTTTAAAACATGTTTAGACTGTTCAGAATACAAATCCAGGCTCTGTCACGTTTGATTGTTGTAATTAAACTTTGTAGGTGGGGAAGGTCAGAAAAGGATCCGATCATTTTGTTTTTCCTTCATTTACAGTGACGGAGATAACGGTGCAGTGCGCCTGGCTCTGGTGTTAATCAAGTTTAATTTTATCTATTTTCACAAGAAAACAAAACAGTTAAAAGCAGGGCTTGTGTTGACTGGACAGTCGCAGAACCAGAGCGCATGCGGGAAGATTCCTCCGACTGAATTCAGTCGGAGGAATCTTCCTGTTCCCGAGGTCCCAGCACCTGTCCTTCCCTTGTCTTGTGTGGTTGGAGCAGTGACCTGGTCTGTGGAGGAGCAGGTAAAACAGGCAGCTGCTTCTGTTCAGGCCCCTGAACCGGCTTTTTGTTCCCCCTAACCAGAGGTCTCAGGTCATTCACCGCAGATGTATTATTGTCTCAGGTTTTTAGGATCCATGGTTTCCCCGTTGACATTGTTTCGGACCTTGGCCCTCAATTCATTTCTCGTTTTTGGAAGGTCTTTTGTTCCCTGTTGGGGTCTTCTGTCAGTCTTTCTTCAGGTTACCATCCCCAGAGTAACGGGCAGGCTGAGAGGCTAAATCAGGAGCTTGGAACTGGTCTACGCATCCTTGCCGCTGAGTGCCCCTCAACGTGGTGTAAGCACATGGTGTGGGTGAAGTTTGCCCACAACACCTTGCCAACCGCTTCTACAGGTCTTTCCCCATTTCACTGTGTGTATGGTTATCAACCGCCTCTGTTTCCTGCTCTAGAAGGGGAGGTTAGCGTCCCGTCTGCCCATGCCCTTGTTCGGTGTTGTCACAGGACCTGGGTTAGGGCACGCCGCACCCTCCTGAGACAATCTACGTCCTACAAGTTGGCTGCTGATCGTCTCAGCGTCCCTGCTCCGGCCTACAGGGTGGGACAGAGAGTGTGGCTTTCTACTCGGGACCTTGCCCTCCGTACGGACTCTTGTAAGTTGTCCCCGAGATTTATTGGGCCATTTCCTGTGTCCAAGGTCGTTAACCCTGTGGCTGTTAGACTCAAGCTCCCCAGGACCATGAAGTGCCATCCGACATTTCACGTTAGTCGGGTTAAACCGGCCAGGGAGAGTGTGTTGGTTCCTGCCTCCCGACCCCCTCCTCCCCCCGGATGGTTGAGGGGGGCCCGGTCTATTCGGCGAGGTGGCTTTTGGCTGTGCGGCATCGGGGTCGGGGTCGTCAATTCCTCGTTGACTTGGAGAGTTACAGCATTTCAGATGTTTAGGTCTTTCTTCTAATCAAGTCTCTACATTTTCGATTACCTAAGGTTTATATTTTTAGAACAAATGACACAACTTCTAATCTGCAAAAAAAATCTAAACTGTTGTTGTTTTGAATAAAAACAATAAAAGTATCAGATGTCTCCAGTAAAGGCTCATATGCTTCTGGAGAAATTTACTAGCTTGATTCATAAAGGTGGGAAGAGTAGCATCATACATCTGACATGTTGTTTGTGGTAGGAGAAATGTTAAAAATGTTCATTTTGACTTGGAAGAACTGAAGATTCTTCCTATCTATTAGGTGATAGATTGACTTGTCATGAGAACTTGCATGTTCCAGCCAATGTCCAGGACTTCAGTGACACCAGATAGCTCAACAGCCTGTCGGTTGGTCACAGTGAGATACCTGATCAGCTGCGAGCCAATGAGATGTCTCTGGTTTTCTGCTTTGATGAATGCTACAGGTGTAGCAGAAGCTGGCCAACCAATGGGGACTGGGCTGCGATGGTGTGCAAGCTGAAGTTGTCGGAGTTATTAAACCGCAGCCGGAGATCAGCAGAGTTCAAAAACACATCATTTTCATGGAGATTTGTCTTGGGAAGCAGCTAAACTAATCTGCTACAGCAGCATGTTGCGCAACACGAACAAAGTACCATCACATCCAGCACAAGAGGATTATGGTTGTGACAGATGGACTGTCCACGTTACTCCAGAGATTTGGCCACGGGCTTTATTCAGAGGGAAACTCTGAGCATGCAGGAAGAAAGGAACGGTTTTATCACACTATAGGAAACAGTATGAGCTCTCCGTCGCCAACTTTAACAGTGGCATTTTCAAGGAATCAGATCATTATATTAATGTGTAAAGGTGCTTCTATAAATAGCCAGAATGGACTCTGATAAAAGCTGGAGCTCAGACACAGATGTCGTTTGCTGCTTCGTAAAAAATGATTTTAATTTAAGAACTCATGCACTCAGTTCATCCAGTTAAAATCCTTTTCCTCCAAACCCTTCCCAGTCAAGTTAAGCATGCCCCAGGGCTCTGTCCTGGGGCCCCTCCTCTTCATAGTCTATCTCCTCCCTATCGGCAATATCTTCCGCAAATTGAATATCCAGTTTCACTGCTTCGCGGATGTCAGGGACCGAGCAGTAAAACTCCAGAGCTTCAGAACTTCTGGTTTCTGGTTTCTTCATGATCAAGTCCCCTGCTTCCAGGAGCCAGATGGAATGTTCCACTTCCTGCCTGGAGTTACACTGGGAGTGTCCTCTCTGCCAGTTCATCCAATCTCAGCAGAACACAAATGAAAATAGTTAATGATCAAATAAACTATGTATAAGATAAATTACTAAATGCGTGCACCCATTAGTAAACATCTTACAATATTGCAACAAAATGAAATAATAAACCAGCGTGTGGAAAAAAAATATTTAAATTATACTAACACTGAGAAATGGCTGGAGGAACCTCCACAGCGGATGACACCCAGCTCTACATTTCTAGTAAACCAAACTCAACTCTACCACAATCCTCCCTTGCCCTCTGCCTCTCAGAAATCAAATCCTGGTTCACCTCTAATTTCCTCAAACTCAACGGCAATAAAACTGAACTTCTTGTTGGTACCAAATCCATCATCTCCAAATCTGACAGCTTTTCCTTAACTATTGACAGCACCACAGTCTCCCCCTCCCCTCAGGTCAAGAGTCTGGGTGTCATCCTCGACAGTTCACTTTCTTATCAAGCTCACATTAATAACATAACTCGGTCAGCCTATTTCCATCTTCGTTCCATAAACCATCTCCGCCCCTCCCTTACCCCTCACACTGCCGCCATTCTCGTCCACAGCCTCGTCACCTCCCGTCTCGATTGTTGCAATTCACTTCTTTGTGGTCTCCCCAACAAACTGCAACTGGTCCAGAATTCAGCAGCCCGTATTATCACCAGAACTCCTTCCTTTCACCACATCACCCCGGTTCTCCAGCAGCTTCACTGGCTCCCAGTTAAATTCAGGTTCATCTTCAAAATTCTCCTCCATACCTTCAAAGCAATCCATAACCTCTCTCCTCCTTATATCTCAGACCTTATAAGTATTCACAGCCCCTCCCGTTCTCTCAGATATTCTTCCTCCATCCATCTTGCTGTTCCTTCTGCCCGTCTCACTACCATGGGGAGCAGAGCTTTCAGCCGCTCTGCTCCCTGTCTCTGGAACTCACTCCCCCCAGACATCAGGAACATCGACAGTTTCACCCTTTTCAAAACCAGATTCAAAACACACACGTATAAATCTTCCTATGACCTGATTTTATTGAACTGTTTCTCTCTTTGTTTTTTCTTCTTTGCATTTTATTGTGGTTTTATTGCTGTTTTAATGTATTTTCTGAATGTATTTTCTGTCAAGTGACCTTGGGTGTTCTGAAAGGCGCTTTTAAATTAAAATGTATTATTATTATTACTATTATTATTATTATTAATTGACTTGTGTCAAAAAGGAATGAAAGGAAATCTGAGTTTCACACAGCTGAATAAGACGTTCAAGTATGGGGTTTATTAAATGTTAGACTAATGGAACACATCATTCGGAAGGGACACGTGGATGAAATGATTATTTTGGCCAGCCGCGACAGAATAAATGAAGTGTCAGCATCACCGTAGTGTTAGCTGAAGTCAGAAGTGTTGAGGACCATCAGCATCCACACCCCATATTAAGTTATTTTTAGGCCAAAATTGTAAAGTTTAAACTCTTCAGCATCAACAAAAATTTGATTTTATAAAAAATCTTTCAAAAATGTACTATAAATTTTTTAATTCTATTAGAAAAACCTGAACATGTTTAAAAGGTTTGTTGGGGTCAAAATGACATCATGTTAGGAATGTAGTAAAGGACCACAAAAAATCCCTCTGAAGGCCACAAATGGCCCCCGAGCTATCCATTGGACATGACTGCCTTAAAGGTGTAGTGGTAGATGTTTTTGAATTTCAGGAAAGAACCGCCCGCTCCTCAATTTGGTAAAAGATTGGGCATGAGAAAGAACCCCCAGTTATCCTCATTACAAGTAGCTGCTGGCCTTGCAGCCATCTTCTTCTTCTAGCAATAATCTGAAATTAATTTCTCCAAATAGTATGCCGAACTTTAGCTGACCTGTCGAGCAGAAAACTGGCGACAAAAGCGTCTAGGGGGAGCCAAACCTTCGCTTTGCGCATGCGCAGGAAGTGACAACTACCCAGCAACATACGGCGACGGCATCGTGTGAATGGTTCACCATAATGATTGATGGTTAAGCAGACTCAGGGTTCAGAGGATCCACCTGGAAGAAAAAGATCCTTTGCTATACCTTTAAAGGAATAGTTTTTAAAATAGATGAGTTCTGATAGGAATGACTAGATAAAGGCTACTTGGACTGAGACCCAAACCAAAGAAGATTTCTGACATCTTATAACACCTCCAAACTATAAAGTTTCAACACAGTTGATGTAAATTCTACTTTGCATATCAAATATCATATCGTTCTGGCACATTCTGGTCGTTAAACACTACTGACAGGATTTTTTCAACAATGAGAATTGAGCATGGGGCTCCTACTTGTCCAGATGGAACGTACCCGGTGGGGTATATACTGGATTCCTGGAAGGAGTGGAATATTAGATGCCTTCCCCAGCTGTCCGTGGAGGACATCGTAGACGTAAGGATTTTTTGGCCTGATAATAACTGGATTTCTTCTGTTTGGAGTGGGAGGATTTCTGGAATTTTTGGAAACTGGGAAGTCGGGGGCGATTGGAGTGCAGCCCGTACGTACGGAAAGTCTCAGCCGCATGGAGACCGCTCAGCCTGGGATGCTACTGGAGGTGAATTGCAAGCTAGAGGTTCTAGCTGCGATCCCGGCGCAGGATGGATGTGATCTTGGAGAAAGTCACTGCACAGTATGGGCAAGATTAAACCCAAAAATTGCATTTACGAAGAGACTAAATGATCAGTTAAAAACTGACCCAAACAATTCTTCTTATCTGAATCTGGTAGCCTTGAACTGCGAGAAGAAAAAAAGCCTCCACGAAGAATTGCAGACAGATACTGTGAAAGCCCGACCTACCCCCTGCCTTCGGATTGGTGCTCTTAGCCTGGCGAGATCTACAACTGAAGCAGTCAATCAGTGCGTTTACATGCAGCCAGTAACCCTTTTAAAACCCGAATATTCACAATAACCCGGTTCCGCAGGTCCTTGTAAACACCGCCAAAAACCCAGATATGCTCATAACCGGGTTTTTAAAAACCCGGTTACTACACCTGGGGTAACCCTTTTCTAACCCGAATGTTTGGTCGTGTAAAAGCATACCGGGATATCCCCATCAAAGCGTGTGTTCTGCACATGCTCTGTTCGCAAGGAATTTTGGTCTTTTGAGTAGCGAGATGTCTTGTATGCGCCAGAACACCGGAAGTAAACAACAAGTTGGGAGCAAAATGGCGAGTCGCGGCACAGCACCACACTTTGAGTGACGAGGAAACTAAAGCGCAAACAAACGCGGTCGCTATCTCTTCCAAACTGGGAAACATGTTGTCGTTTTCACGGATACCAGAACGAGAAGAACCGGAAATGAAGCATATTGCGTCTGGACGTAGTCCATACGTCCTGACGCTACCCCTACGTCCGCATTTAAATCGGGTTATGCAAGTTAGAGGTAACTCTTTCTATTTATGCTTGTAAACGGGTTATTCTGATCAACTCAGAAACCCGAATCCCGACCTTAACCCGATCATAACCCGGATATTGGCTGCATGTAAACATACTCAATAAGCTCTTCACTCCCTCGTCTCCCTCCCACCTGTGTTTCAACAGCGATCGAGCATATGCCCTAACGGCTGCTGCTCACTCTGGGGGATAGCAAAGCTACTACCTGTCGGGAGTAAAGCCTGATTCATGCTTAAGCAAAGGCACATGTGCGCCCCCCCCCCCCCCCCCCCCCCCCCCCCCGCTACTGCAGCATTTATACTGGCCCGACCTGTTGCAAATAAATTCTCCACCAGGACAGCAGGAGACGCATTCCTAACTAAATGGCCTGAGTTTTGAAGAAATTCTCAGCCAAAACAACAGAGGACGCGCTCCTATGCAGGTGTGCATACTCTTGTAGTGACGTGTCTGCCCTACTACTGTTTACTATTTGCGACGCGAAAAGATGGACGACACAGACAGAGCAAATTCTTATTGAGCAGCAGCAGCTTGAGCTAGAAGAACAACTACTCTGCTCCATCTGCTCCATGTCGTCAGGATTGTGTCAACACTCGCGCTGTTTACATTTTTTAAGGGAAGCTACGTCATGCCGGAAATGATGTTGGGTTGTTTGGCTGACCAATAACAGACGTCCACAGAGGCGGAGCTGGCCTAAATGGCGCCCTGTGCGAGATCCCCCTGTGACCCCCCCCCCCACCCCCCACCCCCCCCCACCCCCCACAGACACACACAAGAAAAAAAATTACACCTACAACTTTGTTTCAAATTGCGTGGAGTGTATTATACGTAACAACGTTTGCTAACTGAACACAACATCCAGCTCCTGGCCACCTTCTCACCACTTGTCAAAGTTCTACTGAAGTAGTGATGATAACAACACCTGCCATCGCCTTCATTCCTGGGAAATATGAAAGTAGTTGGCACCTTGGTAGGTCCTCTTCGAACTAGCTCTGTGCGTATGCTGTCGGTAATTGGTGATGACCACTTGGCTGGGTCTGAAGAAAGAGGCTCATCATCACCTTCAATGGGACTCATTGGTTGATCGTTCAGGCTTCTCTATTGACAGAAAACAGAAGTATAACTCAACACATTGCTATGTGGACCATTTCACATATTCTATTAAAATACAACATGTGACATTCAAATTTCTCTACTGTTTGCAGGACACAAACACACAAACACACACACACACACACTAGTGCAAAACTTACCTGACGTATCTTGTTGGGGAGATGTGGCAGCTGACTGTCCCTCATCAAGTTCACATATACTGGTAGGTCTCTCTATTGACAGAAAATAGAAGCATAACTCACCACATTGCTATATGGAACAATTCCCATATTCTGTGAAAATACTATTTAAATGTCTATAGCTAAATATTTGCTGGACACACACACATGTGCAAAACCCACCTAAAGTATCTTCCTGGGGAGATGTGGTGCCAGCAGACTGTCCCTCCTCGAGTTCAAATACTGGCCTACTGGTATGCGCAGTGGAGGTAGATGGCTGTTCCTCAGTGGCAGCTGATGTCATCCCAAAATATCTGCGTAGGGCTCCTGATGTTGCACAAAACAAACAATACAATCTTCATGTCACGTCTGTTGCTTTAGCATTTTAATTAACATGTTACAATGAGCATTTACAGTTTTCAGCAGTGGTGGAAAGAATTCTGAAAATCTGTACTCAAGTACAAGTACTGTTACATTGCTAAAATATTACTCATTTACAAGTAAAAGTACTGGTGTTAGAGAAATACTCAAGTAAAAGTACAAAGTATTCATAAAAACCTCAGAGTATTATTGCCTGGAAATTGTGTGTTTTCCTTTACCAAAAGTTAAAATACCAACAATCAATTAATCATCAATAATTAATAAGATACAAAACAAGTGTTTTTCCCTAATTTTGTTGTCATTTTAAGTTTTTATTTCCTTATTCAGCAAATGTCTCCAGCAGACAAACAACTAAATGACAAGAGGAGCCACGACTATTGATTAAATATCCATGAATCCATTTTAACTGGTTAAATTCTTTAAAGAGCAGGTAAAGTGTGCCTCGGAGTCCTTCTCCACCCACGTATCAATTTTAAAAACTGCAACATTAGTAGGCGTTGCCTGGAGGACCGAGAGGGCGGAGCCGCGGCAGTGACGAAGACGATGGCTAACTAGACGATGCTAGCTCCCTTCACTCTGAGCAGTTATTAGAAGTGGAGGTCGTTTCTCCCCCTCCTTACCCAGACACTCGAGAAGAAAGGGACCAAGTCTATTTGGAGGAGACAAGCGGACCTGAGCCTTATTGTTTTGAGCTTGTGAGTTGCCTGAAACTAGCGGAACCGACCCAACAGAACCAGCTCTGAATGGTAAGTAGCCGTTAGCCATAGCATTAGATTAGCTGCAGGGTTTGGCTCCACGGCCCTAGAGAGCTAGTATTCAACATGTTTTAGAGGTTTATCTGCATCAACACACCTGGTTTTAATCAGCAACAAATAGCTGAGCTGCTTAACAGCTAATCTAACCTGTTAAAGCAGGAAAACCACTGAAACGTGCTGGATAGCAGCTCTCCAGGAGCTCAAGTTACAGTCTGCTGCATAGAAATGTATGAAACTCCCCCATGAGAAAATTATTCTGTAATGTGTTCAGCCCACTAAAACTGCCCTGATTTATTTATTTACTGATAACAGCTGCTCTCTTGGTTCTAGGTCCTCTGATGTCTGCAGCTGGTCTGGTGTCGTCAGGATCAGGAGCTTCCAGAAGAATGTGCCTTTCAATGACTCTTTCCCCCTTATTTGTTATATTAATTAAATAAATCTCAGTTTATATATTTCCTGTTTTTGTTCATGTCCATAAATACTTAAACATGCTTGAAATTAAAACGAGCTTTTAACAGTGAGGTGCTAGTTTAATTCATCACAATAGAGCTAGTTAAACATGCAACAATGTGATAATTCAATTAATGTAATTTATAAATATCCATTAAAATATCAAAACTGGAATCAAAATGAGATATTTGGCAGCGCAAAAAACTTGTCAAACACAATATTTGTTATAATAATTGTAGGCAGACAGGAGACAGAGCTGATGGAGGTTCTCAGTCATCGAAGGATGACTGAAGGCTTTCCAGGAACAGGAGATGTGGTGTTGTCTCTTCTCTCTCTATTCTGCCAGATGAGCTGATAGGTTACAGGTGTGTGAGGACATCCTCATGCTGTCATAACCAGATGACAGGAGTTATCAGGTGATCAGCCAGGCTAATGATGAGATGCAGAAAGAAAACAAATCCAGGACAGTGTACAATAATAACAATAATCTGTGGTGTTGCTCACCTCATGTGCTCTTCTGGAGTATTAACGTGTGCCTGCCTCATGGTGTAGAATCCATATTTTGCTGAGTGTCCTGCAATAATGCAGGTTACTAGTTAATTTACTTTTGATAGCAAAAACAAAATATTTAATGTAAAAGTTATTTACCAGGTGAATCAGCTCACACGTCACCACCAAGTGCCACAGGGCCAGAATCAGTAGCCTCCTTCATGATGTCATGATGTAATCACATACTTATTTAATTGTTAATATCTTAAAAATTCTGAAATGTTTTAATTTTTTTTTACCTTGAACAGTTCACTGAGCTTGCACTGTCACTGAGGTGGAAGCTGGAATCAACAGCAGTCACCTCACATCTTGGTCTTTTCAGGAGTGTGGACGCTGCTCTGGGACTTTCTGGAAGATGAATTTCCATCATGATCCCTGTGTCACCAGACACACTGCGGCTGGGAGCTCTATTCTGGCTGGCTATGAAAAAAACAAAGAAACAGCACATTTCTAAATGTTTAAAAGAGCATAAAATCACGTGTAACAATAATCTGTAAAACAAATTAAAACTAGAAGGTAATAATAAAATGTTTACATAGAAGATTATTAAAAATAATTCACCTTTGCTACAGGGAAGGTTTCACGTCAGCCTGGACAAGTGCATTGCTGCAGCTAAATCAGTCTGACAGCCAGTGTCTTGGGTAGATTTAGCCTGAAAAATTAAGCCTGTGATCGTTGTTATGACGTAAAAGTCAGTCACACATGATGTGGAGAGCCTGAAATGCGACCTCCTGAACAGAATTCCTTACAGAACCGGGTCACAAGCTGGATTTCATGCTGTAATGCTGTCTGTCAACTAGTGCTGCGTCAGTTAGAGCCACTGTTGCAGAATTACCGACTGACTAGCTAAAGGAAGTGAACCACATCTCTCAAACTTTGCATTTAGGTAGGGAATTGTCTTTAGAAGATGTTAAAACTTTTATTACTCACCTCAGACTGGAGCCCGCCGTGGTGGGGGAGCAGAGTCGGTGGGCTGCATCTAAATCGCGGAAGAGCCACGGTGGGCAGATCCTCTTCAAACGGAGACGTGCAGAATTGCGGATAAAATGCCCACAGAGCCACCGCAACCACACTACACTACACCTACTCACCATATGGAGCACTACACCCGAACTACTTTCCCAATTACACTAACAGCCAAACACTAACTAAACTACAATATCCAACAGCCAAACTAACACTAAATAAGTATTTATAACACTAAAAGCTAGGATACGCTAATGCTATATGCTAATGCTGAACTACCGCTAACCTCCTACACTCGCTTGCAAATCCAACTCCCAACTCGCCACAAGGCGTGGCCGAGATGCTCGTTGCTTTTATAACTTTGACACAGAGCTGCTATGTTTCTACGTTCTACTGGTTTACGTAGTATCTTACTCTTTAGCCATTGGCTAAAATTTATTCAAAATGAGTCAAATTCTATGTTTTAAGCTGAAGGTGGTGCTATACTGTGGTATTTAGGCAGAATTTTTAAAGAAAATGCACCAAAATGCTAAAATAATGAATACACACATTTAAAACACTATTAGACACTCATTTATACAGTTCATCAGCAAAAAAAAGTTAATTTAGACGTGACTTGCTCTTTAACTCTCCCGCGCTGCTTCTTGGTCACTGTGAGTTTTTAACATAGCCGCAGCGAGCAGCACACTTAACGCAACATGATGACATCATCGACTTGTACAGTACAGATGTGCTGAAAGACGAGTCTTAACTTTCAGCTAAAAAAAGACCGCTCTCGCTATTATAGTTTTTATTTTATGGCAGTTTACAGTTTAAACGGGATCTTACTAGCAGGGCACCTCCAGCGGCCCGCTGCCGCTCCGTTTTTCATGGGGTAATAGCTCATTTCCAGATTCAAAAAAGAAAGGCGAATGGCGCGAGAAAGCAGGACAACCCCCCGTGATGAATGATCAATACTAATATCAATGTATTTCAGCAAAATTCTCAAAGACTCATTTTTATTTGATAGCGTTTAGTTATCAGCCTTTCGGTTTTCCACTCTTAGCTTTTCATAAAAGCTCATTTGACAAAGAAAAAGCTAGCGGTTGGAAGTAGTTCTAAATACATGCAACGTAAGAAGCTAGCAAGACATTTGAAAGGATCATCATAGCACCATGCAAAACGTTCAGATTAGAAGTTAGTTAATCAATAAGTTGGAGGACAGGCGGGAAAAATACCAACTAAATAATAAAGACACTCATACCTGCTTCTTTTCCTCGTTTCTCCTCCTCTTTTCTTTTTTTTCTAAATTGGGGACCAGATGGCTTCGACCGTTTCTTCTCCATTATGTTTGTGAGTGATGATATGTCAAACGGTACCTGTATCCCTCCACCATCATTCTCCGAGATCCCTCCGCCCCCACCTGATGAAGGGCGCTATAGAGCGCACTATCCCACCCTGCATCCACAGAGGCGCGGCGGACACAAGGGGGCGCAATAAACCCACAATATAAACGCAAACAATGACTTTGTTGTGCTTTTATTACAGAAATATTATTATTATCATCACTATTATTATTAAGAACATGCGATTTCTATGTTTTGTTTATGTATTGGTTGATGCTAAAAAAAATTATTTTTTAGAAAATAAAAAAAAATAAAAAGGAAATGAAATGCCGCCCCCTGCAGACTACCGCCCTGTTCGGCCGCACATGTTGCACATATCAAGCTCCGCCCCTGTACGTCCAGCATACAACGCTGCCGTCGGATGTTTAGAAAATAGAGCTCGACTCCAACCAACGTTCCAACACGATCCAACAGTGTTGGATCGCCCATACAACGACGCATCATGGCGATCCAACAGATCCGACATGCTGGAGCAGTGTCAGTATGAATCAGCCTTAACGCTGAAATGTCTTTTTTCCTCTCCCCCCTCTTATCCTCATGTAACCATTTCCTTTCTAACTGCAAATGAGCACCTTGATGGCCGCTCTCGTGGTCTGCCTGTATCTGTTTTATTCTACATGTTTGTGTGTAACCTTGGACAGGCTGCACTGCGGGGAAAAATTTCTATACTTCAGGACGCTGGGGCATTGACAATAAAGTTGATTCTGATTCTCAAAATCTTTAAGTGTTTTTTCTGTCAAAACCAGTGCACAGGTCCAGCAGGCTGCATAGAGAATGCTAATGCTAGCTGCATCTCTATTAGCACCATAGGAATAAATGCTAATGACAAAATAATGAACATTTTAAAACAATGCAAAAACAATTTAACAGCAATCTTTGAGATATGAGCTTGCACTGAGCCCCTTAAAGGGCATTGTAGGGAAAACACAATACTTACTGTAAGATACCAAGAGCTTTTTTTTCTTTTATGGGAGGTCTTGATGTTTCAGCCTGGGCGGATCAACAGAGGAGACCATGAAGATGCCCAGAGTGCTGCTGTTGATTGATTATATTATGCTTGCGACGACTCAGTCTCTGTCATGATCTGCATCTGCCCCTTTCTTCATGTGCCTCCTGGTGTCCTCCCTCCCTCTCTGGATTCCCTTTTGTGTCTCTTAGCGCCCTCATGTGTCCTTTGTCTGCGTTTCAGTTAGGTGTCACCTGCCTTCCCTCCAGTCCTCACTCCACACACCTATTTCCTGTTTCCTTAATTGTTCTCCCTGTGTATTTAAGCCCTGTCTTGTCTCTGTTTGGTGTCGGTCCATTGTTTGTGTGTCAGCGTGTTCTGGTGCTCTGTGTGAGCTTCGTGTCTTGTCCCAGTTTGTGTGCTCTTGGTGAGCTTTTGTTCTTCTGGTTTTTTGGATTTTTTTGGCTCCCTGCCTCTGGATTTACTTTTGTTGTCATCCTGCGAATAAAGGATTATTTACTTTACTTCATCTCCTGCCTCGTGTCATCCTGGGTACTGCATTTTGGGTCCAAACATCCCCAAATCGTGACATAATGGACCGACCAACCCAGGACCCAGCAGCAACCCCAGGTAAACGGGATCAGAACTATAGGAGGGATAACTTCAATGGTTACCCGGACGCCCGTGCACCGACAAACCAACTCAAGAGTCCGGTATCGGTGGGTTGGTTCAGCTGGGCAGAGCTCCAGGACAAGTCCCGATTCATCGGCATGCAGCTGGCAGTGTGTCCTCCGGGCTTTGGTCCTGATCGTGGGAGACGTCCCCTGGCAGCTTCTCCAGTTCAGCGTCGCTGGCGAAGAACAGTTCCTCCTGACGCCACCTCCAGTCTCCTGGCGGGTCAGGTCACCGAGGGATTTGCCATCTCCACACCTCCGTTGACACAGGACCCCCCACGTCGACGACGCCGCAGCCGCCGTCAGAGGTCTGCTGGGGTCAGCGCGCCACGTCCTGCTCCAGCGGTGGTCCCAAGGGTCGCATTGCGACCTGCTCCAGCTGTGGTCCCAGGGTCGCATTGCGTCCTGCTCTGGCGGTGGTCCCGAGGGTCGCATCGCATCCTGCTCCAGCGGTGGTCCCGAGGGTCGCATCGCCTCCTGCTCCAGCGGTGGTCCCAAGGGTCGCATAGCGTCCTGCTCCAGGGGTGGTCCCGAGAGTCGCATTGCGTCCTGCTCCAGCGGTGGTCCCGAGGGTCACATCGCTTCCTGCTCCAGCGGTGGTCCCGAGGGTCGCATCGCATCCTGCTCCAGCGGTGGTCTGGAGGATGCATCGCTTCCTGCTTCTGCGGTGGAGGATGCAGAGGCTCCGGTCCAGCCCGTCCACGAGGCTCCGGTCCAGCCCGTCTGAGAGGCTTCGCCTCCAGTCCAAGGGTCAACGCCTCCAATCCAAGGGTCAACGCCTCCAGTCCAAGGGTCGACGCCTCCAATCCAAGGGTCAACGCCTCCAGTCCAAGGGTCGACGCCTCCAGTCCAAGGGTCAACGCCTCCAGTCCAAGGGTCGACGCCTCCAGTCCAAGGGTCGACGCCTCCAGGCCAAAAGACGACAGAAGTAGACGTTTCCAGCTCTGAAGTAGACGTCTCCCCGTCTCCTGTCAAAAGTCTCCCAGTCTCGAGTGTTCCAGTGTCCCAAGTCTCAAGTCTCCCAGTCTTGAGTGTTCCAGTGTCCCAAGTCTCAAGTCTCCCAGTCTCGAGTGTTCCAGTGTCCCAAGTCTCAAGTCTCCCAGTCTCAAGTGTCCCAAGTCTCAAGTCTCCCAGTCTCAAGTGTCCCAAGTCTCAAGTCTCCCAGTCTCAGAAACAGAGAGGCAAGACCTTCAGACCAGGGAGCATGCGCATGCGCTGACGGCCCGATCACCGGACACACGGCGGCGTCTTGAAGCAGATGGCAGCTTGTTAATCAACTTCCACAAACAATTAAGACAGATTTTCACCTAATTTACTCACTGACAACGCAAAACAAATTTAATAAATCTGGTAAATATAACACACTCAATCTGGAGGTAAGTGGAGAAAATCTGGAAAATTTGCAAACATATATTGACGAGGTTTTTGAGTTTTTTGTCATGGGACCGAAAAAAGCAGCAGCAGCTGAGGCGGAAACGCCGTTGACCAAGAGGAGCCGTCCCCAGGACTTGCCCGAGGCCTCATCTCCCCACAAGGATGTCTTAGATCTACTACAGTCCATAGATAAACGGCTTCTGGGATTTGAGGGACGACTCCACCTGCTTGAGGTGCTTCACAAGGAGTTCCAGGACCTCCGAACATCTCTGGAGTTTAGCCAGGAGCAGGTGGAACGTCTCGCGGCTGAGAACGCGTCTCTGCGGGAATCGGTTTCCTCCTTAACTGCAGAATTAGATCGGATCTCCCAGGACAATAAAGCTCTAAAGGAGACGGTTCTGGATCTCCAATCACGCAGCATGAGAGATAACCTGGTGTTCGCAGGCCTCCCAGAGCAGACCGGAGGAGAAGCAGAGGATTGTGAACAAACCATCAAAAACTTTCTCCACACTCACATGAAGGTACCGGAGGAAACGGTGAGGAACATCACCTTTCATCGGGTACATCGCCTTGGAGCCAGGAGAACAGACAGCAGAAGACCTTGTCCCATCGTGGCTAAATTTGAGCACTTTAAGCAGAAGGATCTTGTTAAAAGCCGCGGGAGAGAGCTTAAAGGTAAAGATTACAGCGTAAACGATCAGTTTCCTAAAGAAATTCTGGATCGCCGCCGAATTCTCTTCCCGCTGCGCAAGAAGTTTATCCAAGATGGGAAGCGGGCTGTGATCTCCGTGGATAAACTGTTTGTTGACGGTAAGATCTACAAAGAACGAGGAGTAACAGACTGGCTTTATTAGACAAACTCCAGGTACAACTTTATTGTTATTAAAATCACTCACTTGAACATGTCAGGATTAATAGCTGCTAGATCCGTTTAGAAATGTTCACCTATTCCCTCACCACCTCACACCCACAACACTTTTTCTTTTCTTTCTTCTTTTTTTCTATTTTAAACCTTTATCGTTCCTTTCTTTCCCTTTTTTTAATCTGCTTCTGAATTTTTACATGTGCATGGCACAATTTTTTTTCCCTTTGCACACTGCAGCACACAACTTGCGCGCGCGTGCACACACACACACACACACACACACACACACGCACACATATACACACACACACACATACACACACACACACACATACACACACACACACACACACAGACTCCATACGCAGTCACACACACACACACACAGACTCCATACACACACACACACACACACACACACACACACACACACACACACACACAGACTCCATACACACACACACACACACACACACATACACACACACACACACACACACACACACACACACACAGAGACTCCATACGCAGACGCACACACATAGATTCCATACGCAGTCACACAGATAAGTAGCCTAAGGCGTTTCATTGCACAATCAAAACACTGTTGAGCTTGTCTTGTTGTTGTTATTATTATTATTATTATTATTATTATTATTATTATTATTATTACTACTATTATTGTTTTTTATTATATATTTTACTTTATCATCATCAGCATTAATATTTTTATATTAAAGTTGTTTTTTTTATTATTGTTTTTTTACTACTATTATTATTATATTTAATGTTGCAAATGATAATAATGATTATAACAACACCCTTATTATTATTTACTATAAGATTAATATATGCGTTTAATTACTTATCTTATCTCATACACATGAAGGCGTCATATTATAGCTACTCACACACACATCTATGGGTGCACTAAGGTTTGTCTCATGGAACGTACATGGGGCTGGCTCTAGAGAGAAGAGATTAAAAATTTTTGATCAGCTAAAGAGAGTGCAAGCAGACGTAATATTATTACAAGAGACTCATAGATCTGCCACATCTGCAGATGAACTTAAAACACCTGAGTTTCCCAGCATGTTCTCTGCCTGCTATAACTCTAGGCAAAGAGGTGTAGCTATTTTAATACACAAAAACATAAATTTCACAGTATTGGACACAGTTTCTGATCCAGAGGGTAGATTTATAATGTTAAAAATATCTATACAGAACCAAAGCTTATGTATCGTCAGCATATACTGTCCAAATATTGATGACCCTCCATTCTTTCATAATTTTTTCTCTGTACTCTCCGAACACTGTCCACTTATACTTGGAGGTGATTTTAATTTTTGGATGAATTCCTTAACAGACTGGCTCAGTACAGCTGGGACTCAGCGCAATTGGCAATCCACTAACATAGTTAAACAGTACATGAGTGATTATGGGCTTTGTGATGCATGGTGATCTCTTCATCCTAACCGTAGAGAATATACTTTTTTTTCGCACGTCCATCACTCTCATTCACGTTTGGATTATTTTCTAGTCAGCAGCTCATTGTTGGCTGACATTTCAGACCCTGAGATACACCCCATAGCTGTCAGCGACCATGCTCCGGTTTCTTTAACTCTGGTAAATAAAAAGACAATCCCACCAAGCAAAAACTGGAGGTTTAATACATCACTGCTTAAAGACGAAGGTTTTATAGAATTTTTTAAAAAGGAGTGGGCTTTATATTTAGAACATAATGACCTGCCTGGAACATCAGCATCTATTCTTTGGGAGGCAGGAAAGGCAGTGATGAGAGATAAAATAATCTCTTTCTCATCACATAAGAAAAAAACGGAAAACAAACGTATTCAGGAGTTAGAAGAAATCATCAAGTCTTTGGAGGCGTCCACAGAAGAAGAGTCAATGAGCAAATTACGTAAATCTAAATTAGAACTTCATGGAATTATTGACAAAAAGACACAATTTTTAGCACAAAGACTACGAATAGAAAACTTTGAACATAGTAATAAATCAGGTAAATTCTTAGCTAGCCAATTAAAAATAAATAAAGAGAAAACTACCATATCTGCTGTTAAAGACTCAACCGGGAATATAGAATATGATCCTGAAAGAATAAACAACACCTTCAGAGACTTTTACCAAACTTTGTACTCACCACAGATAAACCCATCAGGTAACGAGATCAATGAGTTCCTTGACAGGATAACACTTCCTAAATTATCAGACAGCCAAGTTACAGTCCTGGACTCGCCACTAACATCAGCGGAGCTCCAGGAAGCCCTTAAATCCATGACTAATAGGAAAGCTCCAGGTCCAGATGGGTTCCCAGTAGAATTCTACAAAGAATTGTGGATCATTCTGGCTCCAACATTTTTCAGAATGGTGAGGGAAATCGAAGAGAGTGGCAGATTACAACCAAACATGAATTCAGCCAATATTAGTCTCTTGTTAAAACCAGGCAAAGACCCGGCATTTCCTACCAGCTATCGCCCAAATTCTCTTATTAATGTTGATCTCAAAATAATTTGTAAAGCCCTGGCCAAAAGATTAGAGAAGGTAACCCCCTTCATAATACACCCTGACCAAACTGGTTTCATTAAGGGTAGACAATCACTCACAAATTCACGCAGATTACTTAATTTGATAGATTTCTCTTACAGTAGAAACATAGAAACTAGTATATTATCTCTAGATGCAGAAAAAGCTTTTGATAGAGTTAACTGGAAGTTCTTATTTGCAACTTTACATAAATTTGGTTTTGGGAACTTCTTCATAAACTGGCTACAAACATTATACAGCTCACCAACAGCACGTGTCAGGACGAACAACCAAATATCAGCTAGCTTCTGTCTTCAGAGGGGGACCAGGCAGGGATGCCCACTCTCCCCTTCACTATTTGCTATCTTTATTGAACCACTAGCAGCAGCAATTAGGCAAACAACAGATATTAAAGGGATAAAGTGTAAGAAAATAGAACATAAGATCAGTCTTTATGCAGATGATGTTTTACTCTTTCTCCAGAATTCTCAATCCTCTCTCTCCCAAGCAATAGAACTGATAAACTCTTTTTCCAGAGTTTCAGATTACTCTATAAACTGGTTAAAATCCACAGTTCTACCAATTAATTTCTCATTTGTCAATTTGCTTAATACACAATTGGAGTCAGGGAATATCACATACCTGGGAATTAATATCTCTCCCAAGTTAGCAGATCTAACCAAACTAAATTACATCTCACTTTTAAGGAAAGTGGAAGATGATCTTGCTAGATGGAAATGCTTACCAATATCACTCATGGGGAGAGTTGCTACAATTAAAATGATGGTCTTACCCAGAATAAATTACCTATTCTCGATGATCCCAAACAAACCTCCAGCTGACTGGTTTAAATCTCTGGACTCCTCAATTACTAAATTCCTTTGGCAGGATAAACCCCCACGAATTAGCTTAAAAACGCTTCAGAAGACCAAAGACAGAGGAGGACTGGATTTACCCAACTTTTATTATTATTTCTTAGCCAACAGGCTGCAATATATACCAAGATGGTTGCAAGATAACCCATTTCTAACCCTAACCCATATAGAACAGACACTTTGCAATATGATAGAGCTTTCAGACTCACCATTTATTAGCTCAAGCATAAGAAAACATGAAAGCTTCAAAAGTATTAGTATCAGCACTTCTCTGACAGCATGGTGGGAGTATCTTAAAATGACAGAGTCTTCACTAGTACCATGCAATCGCACACCTATCTGGAATAATCCTGACATTTTGCAAAACAACAAAATGATGAACCTTCCGGACTGGAAAAATAAAGGAATCCTATACCTGGAACACATATATGAAGGGTTGGACTTCATCCCATTTAATCAAATAGTCTCCCAATTTGGAATGGATAAGAATAGCTTTTTAGAATATCACCAAATTAAATCTGTAGTCAAACAAAAATTTAAGCTCAATAAAATAGAATTACAAACACCACCAAGAGTATTAGACCTTTATAATCTCAAACCCCCCAAACTACTGTCTAAAGTATATAAGACACTGTCCAAAATAGACGATAAAATTGCAATCCCTATTGAAAAATGGGAGGTGGATCTATCAGTCAGCTTTGACCAGGACTTCTGGTCCCAAACTTGTTTAAAAACTTTTAAAATGATCAGACACCCCAATTTACAATTAATTCAGTACAAAATTCTACACAGAGTACACTATACAGGTCATCGGATGTTCAGGATGGGGTTTGTGTCGTCTGACACCTGTACACACTGCACAAACAACATTCCTGACAATTACATTCATGCACTGTGGTCCTGCCCACCTGTCCAGGAATTTTGGGGTAGAGTATGTGAGGATCTGTCAAATTGTCTGAAATGTCATATCCCAACTTCCCCCTCTCTTTGTTTACTGGGAAACCTGGACGATGTCCCGATTGCAACATCTTTGGTTCATGTGGTTCTGACTGCCATATGCATCGCTAAGAAAACTATCCTCTTGAATTGGAACAATAAAGAAACTCTCTGCATTAACCAGTATAGAAATCTTTTGTTAGATCATATTGCACTTGATATAGCCTCTGCTTCCACTTCAGATGAATCTCTCTGGGCTCCTTTGATCGGTTTCATCACATAGCGAGGGTGGGGGGCCGTTGATGTTGTCCTGCGGGATGGTGTGGGTGGGGGGGTGTGGGGTCTGAGTTTGGAGTATCCGGATGTTCCCTGGAGGTGGGTTCACTGGGGGTGTCTGGGACTGGGGGGCCTTTGCCCCCCTCTGGAGGTGCTTGGGTTGCCTCGGGGGGTGGACTGCTGGCGGTTGTGAGTGGGGCTCCTTGGGGATCTTGGTGGCGGCCATGGGTCACTGCCTGGCGGCTGCAATGCCCCTGGGCGGGTCTGGGTGGGGGCCTGGGGGCTCGGGGTTTGGGGGTGGCCGGCCCCGTGTGGGGATCTGGACGGGGCCTTGGGGGTCGGGTCCTGACATGTATGCTGCCGGGAAGAAGGCAGGGACACCCAGCAGTGCCTGGCTCGGGTTCGGGGGCCTCAGGTAGACCTTGGCTCCTCTGCTGTTCCATCACAGGGGAGGGGGAGGTCCAGGAGGGGGAGGACCCAACCTTACCTGGATGTCCCATGTCTTATATATTCTGGAAGTTGCGCAAATGCAGGGGTGGGCATAGATATTCTGCTGGGGTGGGGCTGGGTTGGTGCCCTCGGACTCCGTGAGGCTCTGTAATGCTGCTGCTTTGGGCCCTGGCAGGATGGGCTGGGGTCTCCATGCCCTGGGTGGCAGTTTGACAACAGAGGTGCCTATTGGGGCCAGCAGGGGAGCTGGCTCCCTGGAGGGCTAAGCCCAACCAGCCATTCCTCCCCATCCCCGCATATTTCTCTCCTCCTGCTCCCTCACATCATCACACAAACATACACATAGGACCTTGGGGGGTAGGCAAGTCAGGGAGTGCGGGTATGGACCCCATTTCCGCATTCCTGTGGAAACCTGCCCCCCAATTTTATTTGCACCTTATACACTTCCACTGACGACATTCCACACAAACACACTCTTAGGGCATTGGGAGTGAGCACATTCAACGGCATTTGGCAGGGGGATATTTCAGCCTCCTCCCGAGTGCCGGTGCCCACTTCCAATTTTAAACCGCACTTAGACACTGATGGCTGAGGGTGTAAGTGGGGTGGTGCAGTGGCATCAGCTGGCATATGCTGGATGATGCCCGCACTGCCCACTCACCACAGCCATGGAATATACCTCATGATCACACAACACTATATTGGAGCAGGCGGAGGGAGACTAGGAGTCTTAGCCACCTCTGTTGTTGCTAGGCTTCCTGGGGCTGGAGGCTAGGAGGGAGATCTGGCCGTCTGGTTGGGGTCTGGGGTGGTGGGTTGCTGTGCTCAGCATTGGGCGGGGGAGCCTGCTCATCAGCACCCCAGCAGAAAGGGTCAAACTCTGGTTACCGGTGATGGTTGTACCCAATGTGCAGCAGTACCGGGACCAGAGTGAATAGGGTGTGTATGGGGAGCATGAGTGGGTGTCCGGCGTGCATTTTTGTAAGTCTTGGGTTGTATGTGCATGTGTGAGAATGAGGGAGGGAGCGTGTGACTGTGTTTGTGTATCACTGTATATGTCAGGTGGGGCCTTTGGGTCCTCCCCTCTCCTGGAACTTCTCTTGATGATATAGATCTCTGTCCCCCCTCCCCCTGCCACACCTGGTGTGGGGGCTTGTGCCTTGGTCTGCCTGAGTGTTCGTGGCAACCGGGTCTGGGGGTTTAAGATTTTGGCATCTGCCTGTTAGCTCCCGGTGGCTGCCTGGTGGGGTCTGGGTCCCTGGGCTCTGCTGGGTCCCCGGCGGGGGTGGTCGCCTCTGGGTCCCGGGTCGCTGGGTCCCGGGCTCGGCCGGCTAGGGGGTGGGAGGCTGCGGGCGGGCCTGTGGGCTTGCCGCTGATATCTCCAGGGACTCTGCCGGCTGCTGGTTGTGGCCCCCCGGGGCGATCCTCTGTGCCTCTCGAGGGGGGCAGGGGCCTTCCTTGTTGCAGTCTCCTTGGGGTTCCTGCGTTCTGGGGCAGCGCCTGGATCTCTGGGACTTGGAGCTCCCCCCGTCTCCTGCGCATCTTTGGGGGGCGGATCTGTGGTCCCTCACACTCTCTGTTGGGCGCTCCTATAGAAAAACCTTAAATAAACAAGCGCGTGTACACACACAGGTGCTCACATGGTGCTCTCAAAAGTATGGGCTTGGGCACGTTAAACACAGGTCTTAAGACTATGGTGGGCACTTAATGCGTTGTGATTTATTATCGTGATTCTTCAGTTAAGCAATATTGATTATATATATATTTTTTTCTTTTCATCAAGTTGACGCAGTGATAGGTAGATCTTGTTGTATTGTTGTTGTGTCCCTTTTTTGTGTCCCTTTGTTTTTTTTTTGTCTTCTTTTTCTGCAGGTCTAGAAGCAGACTCTTGTTCATTTTTGTTTATTTTTGTGGACCCCCCCCCCCCCCCCCCCCCCCCCTCTCTCCCCACCTTTTCTTTTCCTTTCTCTTTCACCTCTGTCTCCGTGTCTGGTCGGAATTACAAAGCATTCAACAACAATAACAATAAAGTTTTAAGTATCAGGCGTGACATTAAAAGCAAACGCTTTGATGCTCCACCTGAGAATAAATCTGTAAGGCTTGTCACCAGCATTCAGACATCAATTCTGCTTGCTTCACAGCCAGACAGGACACGTTAAAAAAAAAAAAGTCTCCCAGTCTCAAGTGTTCCAGTGTCCCATGTCTCAAGTCTCCCAGTCTCGAGTGTTCCAGTGTCCCAAGTCTCAAGTCTCCCAGTCTCAAGTGTCCCAAGTCTCAAGTCTCCCAGTCTCAAGTGTCCCAAGTCTCAAGTCTCCCAGTCTCCAGTGTTCCAGTGTCCCAAGTCTCAAGTCCCCCAGTCACGAGTGTTCCAGTGTCCCAAGTCTCAAGTCTCCCAGTCACGAGTGTTCCAGTGTCCCAAGTCTCAAGTCTCCCAGTCACGAGTGTTGCAGTGTCCCAAGTCTCAAGTCTCCCAGTCTCGAGTGTTCCAGTGTCCCAAGTCTCAAGTCTCCCAGTCACGATTGTTCCAGTGTCCCAAGTCTCAAGTCTCCCAGTCACGAGTGTTCCAGTGTCCCAAGTCTCAAGTCTCCCAGCCTCGAGCCAGTGTCCCAAGTCTCAAGTCTCCCAGTCTCGAGTGTTCCAGTGTCCCCGTCTCCTGTCTCAAGTCTCCCAGTCACGAGTGTTCCAGTGTCCCAAGTCTCAAGCCTCCCAGTCACAGTTGTTCCTGTCTCAAGCCTCCCAATCACAGTTGTTCCTGTCTCAACCCTCCCAGTCACAAGTGTTCCAGTCCCTCAAGTCTCCCAGTCACAAGTGTTCCAGTCCCTCAAGTCTCAAGTCGCCCGGTCACAAGTGTTCCAGTCCCTCAATTCTCAAGGTCACAAGTGTTCCAGTCCCTGGAGTCTCCAGAGACCCTTCCTCGTCCTCCTCCTCCAAAACCCCCTATCCCCAGGGTTTCCTGGTCCCGCCTCCTGGTTCTGCGTCGCCGACCCCCAAGGCTTTTCTGGTCCCGCCTCCTGGTTCCCAGTCGCCGGACTCCTAGGTTTCTCTGGTCCTGCCTCCTGGCTCCCCGTCGCCGGCCTCCTAGGCTTCTCTGGTCCCGCCTTCTGGTTCACTGTCGCCGGCCTCCCGGGGTCTCCTGTTCCCCCCTCGCCCGCCCTTTTTGTGTTGTGTTTTGATGGTTCCCTCCTCTCCCTCCCTCTGGTTTTTTCGTGTCCTGTGTCTTGTCTTGTGCTTGTGGTTGTTTGTTCTTGTTTGGGAGTCTGGTATCCACCCCTTATGGGGGGATGATGTCATGATCTGCGTCTGCCCCTTTCTTCTTGTGCCTCCTGGTGTCCTCCCTCCCTCTCTAGATTCCCTTTTGTGTCTCTTAGCGCCCTCATGTGTCCTTTGTCTGCGTTTCAGTTAGGTGTCACCTGCCTTCCCTCCAGTCCTCACTCCACACACCTGTTTCCTGTTTCCTTAATTGTTCTCCCTGTGTATTTAAGCCCTGTCTTGTCTCTGTTTGGTGTTGGTCCATTGTTTGTGTGTCAGCGTGTTCTGGTGCTCTGTGTGAGCTTCGTGTCTTGTCCCAGTTTGTGTGCTCTTGGTGAGCTTTTGTTCTTCTGGTTTTTTGGATTTTTTGGCTCCCTGCCACTGGATTTACTTTTGTTGCCATCCTGTGAATAAAGGATTATTTACTTTACTTCATCTCCTGCCTCATGTCATCCTGGGTAGGGATGGGTACCTTTAACATTTGAATCGATCCGGTACTAATTCCCGGTACCTACGAATTGATACCGGTACTTAACGGTACCAATTTTCGATACTTTTGAGTGTTTATTTTTTTAATCCTCTTTTATAATATATATTTTTCTCAATATATAACAATATTTGATAAATATCAAGATAAATAACACTCAACTGTTTGTATTTTAACATCGTCCTTGTAGTTTAATAAGCTGATCATTAAATTGAAGCAAACGTCTTTACTGTGAACTAAATTTACTGTGTATCTTCATTCCTTTTGCCGTCTTTTTTCATTTGATTTTTCCTACTGGGAAGTTAGAATTTCCGAGGAGAAAGCGAACGCACCATTAGCTGATAACAACGGTGGCAATGGAAGCTAACATATCAAGCTAACATTATCTTTAACAGTTTATTTAACTGCTGGAGCAGATTAAAATGATGATGCCCCACACTTAGATTGTTGTCGCTGGTTTCATCTTCACCCAATCACCCGTTGCATTTAGTAAAGTGAAGCCAAACTTTAGAGCGCGTTCATGTTCTAGGCGGAAAATCGGAGTTCCGAGGAGAAAGCGAACGCACCATTAGCGAAACGGAAGCTAACATATCAAGGTAACGTTATCTTACCTACCGGAGCAGATTAAGATGAGGATGTCTCACTTAGATCGTTGTCTGTCGCTGGTTTCATCATCACCCAGTTACCCATCACATTTAGTGAAGTGGACCCAAGCTTTAGCGTGCGTTCTTTCTACCACGCTGCTCTGTTTACAACTCACTCTCAGGGACCGACGACATAACGCCCTTGCACATGCGCAGCTGTCTAGGCAAGTTCTCATTACGATGGACGGGTACTGAAACGAGGCACCGTTTGAAATGACGTGAATCGGTGCTCGGTCGGTACTATGGAATTCGGTCGGTACCTTAAAAAGTACCGAATTCGGTACCCATCCCTAGCAACAATCCACTTTGGTTTAGACCAGACGTGGGGGATCCTGGTCCTCGAGGGCCGGTATCCTGCACGTCTTTGCTCCAACACTTCTGATTCAGTGGTTGATTCACCTGTTCTGCAGCTCATTAGGCTCTGCAGAAGCTTGTTAATCACCTGTTGATTGAACTCAGGTGTGATGATGAAAATAAAGTAAAATATGCTGGATAGTGGCCCTCGATGTACCAGGGTTCCCCACCCCTGGTTTAGACCTATCTCTAACTAGTTGTTAACATATCAATCCAGTCAGTGCGAATCTGTCTTCCTTCAAACTCATAAGCAATCCACAGGAACTCACCTAAAATACATCAACAAATGCAATAAAATAACCCTAACCCTAATGTATAAAATTACATAAAAATGCTTACCAAAGTTTCCCTTTGCACTGCCTTTGTTTAGCTCCCTCCTCTTTAATAGGACCCTCTTCCAGTTCCCCCTAACAGACCACCTGGTTGGTTAGAAATGCAGCATGAGGAGTTTCTCTGTTTGTGGTTTGCCACACTTGCCTCTCAGCGGATTATAGTGGTGTTTGATGAGGGTGTAGATAAGGAAAAGTAGAAAAGACTACAGAACAGATCAGGCTCTTTAGTTTTTACTTTGGGATTAGAGACTTCCCGACTTAAGAGTGAGAGTTAGAACCATTAAAATGCACATGCAATAAATTTAATACAGAATAAAAGGAGACAAAAATGCAAAATATAATATAATGTAAACATGCGTGTTTAACTATATATTTTTTACCTCAGAATAGATGTTCTTAATATGCAGTTTTAATATAAATCCTTTAGAGATTACATTTAAGTTCTAGAGGAGAAAAAAATCATATTTGTGTTATAAAATGATGTCCCCTGATGCAGCTCTCAGCTCTAGTATAACTGCTCTGTAATGATTTGTTTCATCACCTGCTTCTACAAGTTTCCATTGGATTTCTGCAACAAATGGTGGCAGAGATGGTATTCTTCACGTGACCCTGCATCCAGTTTGGTTTGATTTACGTTACATTCTACATGAACTCTAATGTGAAGGATGTCAAATTTGAATGGGAAGGGAAAATACCTCATTGAGCTGGTGCACACCAGATGATTAAAGCGAGGACAATTGGGCAAAAACACCAACTGAGGCAAAGGTTTACGGCCAGAGCAGAAAGAAAGACCTTACAAGGAAAACAGTGGAGAAAACCTCAGCAAATGTGGGTAATCCTGTGCCTTCAGGGCAGCGCGCTGTAAGGTGAGATGTTTGCTAAATTGAGTTTAGCTTCCTTAAACCCAAGCATTAGCCGTCCAAACAGAGTCTAACACTGTATGAAAACCAAAAACGCTTGTGTTTTTTAGGTTTGACAGCAGAGAATGCTTTTAAATATTGTTGAATTAAAATAAAATATGTTTATGTTGTAACTGATTTGTTTCAAGAGTACTGTTCTTTTCCCTGGATGACCTCTGCTGCAAAGGACACGGTCCCCTCCCGGTCAGATATTTACACTTAGCAAACATTAAAGCCATGACATCATCATTCCGGTATGAAGCCACCGCTGGCGTGTAGTCTATCCAGCAACCCCACAGTGAAAATAAATAACAGTTGAAGTGCTTTTCTCGGTTTTTAACCGCCCTTAATAAAGTCTGGCACACGTGCTTCTGGTGCAGCTCCAGGACCCAGCTGTGATCTCTGGGCCAGGATCTCTGGGCCGTGGGAGATGCGGCCTTCAGCGTGAGCATTCAGGTATGATCAGAGCCACTTTGGCATGCACAGGGTCAAGTGGTTAACCCTCATTATCCGCAGAAGAATAAGAGCATGTGACTCGGACCGTCCAGCTGTAATCAATATCAAACGGCCATTAACCACTAAGACAACACATCCTCAGAGTCACGAGCGCTCGCCAGCGAACACTTCCTGTTTGTCTCACGCACAGCTGAGGGAAACGCAGGGGCACAAAGACAAACAGAACCTGTACCTCCCAAACACTCAGCCTGCTGAAGTAGTGGGAAAGCTTGGCTAATGTAAACCAGCTACTTTTGGCGGCTGACACTTGAAGGCTGTTGTGTGAGCTATTCATGCTGCTTTCATTCAACAGTAACAACAGCTGGGGCATCTGCAGACTCACATTTCCTGTTTACGGTGTGTTTGATTGCTGTCCAGACATCTTCCTCCTCCTCCTCCTTTCTCCTCCTGCTGCCCCCTCGTCTCTTTTACCCGTCTCGGTCACGATGACTGACAGGAAGGCTCTGATTGCAGACAAACAACAATCTGCACTAAGCAAGTCCTCCTCGATTTAACATCCCGGCTCTCTTTCTCCTCTCGAGAAAGCCTGGGAGGGATATGTTTCAGGCAGCAATCGTTGTCGACTCATAAACATTGTGGAATGCTGATAACAATCCCGATTAGCGGCTCAGTGTGCTTCCCCTATCTGCAGTTGCCACAGTTCCCTACGTTCTACCTCCTTAGCCTATCAGATGAGATTAGAATTTAAGAAGAAATTTGTTGTGGGAGAAAAGACGAGAGTAAGAAAGTGGGGTCATGCATCCAAATGATTTGTTAGCACTTTGTAGTCTTGTGGCCCAGAGGATTTAAAGAAAAGTTAAACCGATGGAGAGAATATGCTGAACGTGTCACACCCTGTCCTGTCTCCCCATTCTGTTCAGTCATGAGTCTTTGTTAATTGCTCCCACCTGCCTCTCGTTTTCCAATCACCAATCTCCCAGCCCTCTTGTATTTAAACCCCTTCAGTTCTGTGTCTCTTGTTGGCTCATTGTTTCATTGTCCTGCGTGTTCATTATTAAATCCTTGTTTTAAATGTTCCTGCCTGCCTGCCTCCTTCCTCACCCGCGTGTGGATCCTCGCCTCCGTTTCACTCACCGGCACGCTTGTGACAGAATGAGCCAAGCCACAGAAGGATCCAGAGGGGAGGTTATCCCTTGGGCCGGCTCCCCTTCCTCTGGCATCGCCTCGCCGCGGACGCCGCCGCCGAGCCTGGGCCTCGGCGATCCTCTCCACCCTCCCGGAGCCGGATGGAGAGTTGGGCGGGGAGGCGCAGATGGACCGCTCCTGCTATGTGGGCACCAGACTGGCTGTGTGCTCCCCCGGAGTTGGCCCACAGCGTTGGGAAGGATGCCGGGCTCCACCGTCACCCCTTGTCCCAGGACGGAGCCGCGAGCTCGCCGCTGCCCCGGCTCGGCGCGCCAGCTTGGACCCGCCCCCAGTCAGACCAGCAGTCCCGTCTCCCGTCCAGTCAGCGCCTCCGTCATCTGCAGGCGATGAACCACGCCGACAGCCCAGCGGACAGAGCTCGCTGGCCTCCAGACAGAACTTGGCCGGATCCGTCAGCTCGTCAGCCTCCAGGAGAACCAGCTGGACAATCTGTCCTCCCTGAATCACCAGGAGAAGGTTTTGGTCCAGTCAGCAGCTCCCTCATCTCTGGGCCAAAGGATCGAGCCCGCAGTTAACCCAGCAGAAATCGCCGGTCTCCGAGCTGAGCTGGCCCAACTCCATCAGAGCCTCAGTCTCCAGGAGCTCCAGCAGCACGTGTCCTGATGAAGACCAGGAAGCGGGAGCACATCACTCCGGTTTTAAAATCACTGCAGTGGCTCCCCGTATGTTTCAGGATCGATTTTAAGATTATTTTAATGGTTTTTAAGTGTCTTAATGGTCTCGGGCCTTCTTATCTTTCAGAAATGCTTTTACTATATAAACCCTCGTGGTCACTGCGCTCCTCTGGCAGCCGTCTCCTAGTTATCCCTAAAGTTAGGACTCACACCCACGGCGAGGCGTCCTTCAAGTACTACGGCCCTCGCCTTTGGAACGGGCTGCCGGAGGACCTCAGGGCCGAAGGGAACGTCCGGGCTTTTAAGAATAGGCTCAAGACCCACCTTTTTAGCTTAGCTTTTAACTGATTACTATTTATCTAGTCTGTTTAACTGTATCACCTGTCATATTTGTTTATATATATATATATATATAAATTTTATCATTTTATTTACATCTTAGTGTTTTTACATGATTATGTTTTCTTTTACTATCATTATAATCACTTTTTATCAGTTACTTTCTATCCATATTAGCTTTTGTTATTTTACATGTTATATATTTTAATCCTCCAGTGTTTCCTCTGCTGAGCCCTCTGCCTTGGGGCCGGTGGTCGGCGGCCGGGGCGCTCCTCGGGTAGTGCCCGGGCAGTGGTGGGGGTTTCTGCCCTCCCCCACTGGGCGTCATGGGCCGGTGTCTTGGCTGCTGCCGTGGATCTGTTGCTGTCAGGGCAGATGGCTCCGCTGATGATGTGTCGTCCATTACCTGACCCATCTGAACTCAGCCTATTGTTTCCTCTGTTGTTCACGTGTGTGTGTGTGTGTGTGTGTGTGTGTGTGTGTGTGTGTGTGTGTGTGTGTGTGTGTGTGTGTGTGTGTGTGTGTGTGTGTGTGTGTGTGTGTGTGTGTGTGTGTGTGTGTGCATGGACGAGTGTGCGGGTGATTGTATGTCCACTTTGGAAATTGGGTGCGGGGAGGGGAACCGTAATTGTAAATTGTTTTATACTTGGGGAGGGGGGCTGGCAGGGGCGGCTGGCAACTAGAGGGCGATAGGGCGCCGCCCCCCAGTTTACCCCAGTGTTTTTAGATTTAATTTTAAAAAATAAATAAAATTAACAATAATCACATATTCTAAGTTAATTGTGTGTTTTGTAACAAAAACAAATCATATATATATATCTATATCATTGGTGAGAAGCTCCCTGCCGAGCGGGGGAGGCGACAGAAAGATTGCCCAAACAGCAGTGAAGCAACCAGCCAATTGCTGACAAGAAAAACTCATAGGAATGGGAATGCATCCAATCAGCGTTGTCGATTCGGAAGCCCGAGGGGCGATAGAGCTACCGCTGAAGGCTGTTCATTGATGTTCGGGTTGAGCTCGACAGTCTTGACCACTGGAGCTCACGAGTCATCCCGGGCACACATGGACAACACGGTGAAGCTAGCCATGCTAGGCAGAGCTAACGTTGCCATGCAGCTCGACGAGGGAAACGGAAGAAATGGAGGACGTTTGGACAGGGAGAACAACAGCAGCTGGGTGCAGAGGTAAGCTGTACATTACATTTCTGTGAACAAGACAATCAGAATCAGAAATCCTTGGTTGTCCCACAAACCGGGACATTTGTTTAATAACATGTTTAATGTGCAATAACTGTAAAAACTCATTTCAACACACATACTTATACATATTTAATCACGTAAATGTGTATTTCATGTAAATTTGTACATACATCAATCTGATTCCATTTTACTTGTTACACTTCTGCTGCAGCAAACAAATTTCCCAGCTTTTGGGACAATAAAACATTTCTGATTCTCAATTAGATGTTTTTACATTTGAAGTAAAAACATCTGATTGAGAATCAGAAATGTTTTATTTTCCCAAAAACTGGGAAATATGACATTTGTAAGAGGATACTGATGACATTATTTCCTATGAAAGTGTTTCCTATGTACTTATCTGTTGTTTTTTATTTATCTACTTTAAAGAGGATTAAGACTTTCCTTGAGGAACACCATGACACAGGATGGGCTGAATGCTCTTGCCATGCTCTCCATGGAAAAAAAGCTTGTCACAAACATTCCTGACTTCGATAAAAAGCTAATCAAGAGCTTTGCCACTCAGAAGGTCAGAAGGGCAAAATTTCTGTACAAATGAGGTAACACACACACACAAATGCATCCACTTGATCTTTGTATAAAGTTGACCTTGGCACAACACTCCAGAAATATTAAACAGTGTAAATTTCTGGCATTTTGTCTAAGTAGTGTTTACTACCATTACTGTAACAGTGACCTGCTCATAATTTTTGGTGTTCACTCAAATGTTGAAATTAAACAAAATGTTTTTGTTACTACAAAAAAATAGTTTTCTTGTCCGGGGATTGGACCGCCAAGGCTCCCGCCTTGGTCTGCCACCCGATTCGCATTGCACCGAACCCTTCATGTTCCTCCTGCGGGTGGTGGGTCCACAGTTGGACGAGCCCATGTATCCGGTTCGGGCTGGGCCCGGCCGGGCCCCATGGGCGAAAGCCTGGCCACCAGGTGCTCGCTCACGGGCCCCAACCCCAGGCCTGGCTCCAGGGTGGGACCCCGGTAACCCTCCGGGCCGGGTACTCCGACTCTTCGTTTTATCCGCCATGAAAGATCCTTGCCACCTCCGGGTCGGGGGAGAGGTCCTACCTCAAGTGGAGGAGTTTAAGTATCTCGGGGTCTTGTTCACGAGTGAGGGTAGGAGGGATCGGGAGATCGACAGGCGGATTGGTTCGGCGTCTGCAGTGATGCGGACGCTGAACCGATCTGTCGTGGGGAAGAGGGAGCTGAGCCAGAAAGCCAGGCTCTCGATTTACCGGTAGATCTACGTCCCAATCCTCACCTATGGTCATGAGCTTTGGGTAATGACCGAAAGAACGAGATCGCGGATACAAGCGGCCGAAATGAGTTTCCTCCGTAGGGTGGCCGGGCTCAGCCTTAGAGATAGGGTGAGGAGCTCGGACATTCGGGAGGGACTCGGAGTAGAACCGCTGCTCCTCCGGATCGAAAGGAGCCAGTTGAGGTGGTTTGGGCATCTGGTCAGGATGCCTCCTGGACGCCTCCCCGGGGAGGTGTTTCGGGCATGTCCTGCCGGCAGAAGGCCCCCGGGTCGACCCAGGACACGTTGGAGAGGTTACATCTCCAATCTGGTCCGGGAACGCCTTGGGGTCCTGCCGGAGGAGCTGGTGGACAAGGCCGGGAAGAGGACGGCCTGGAGCTCCCTAATTCAATTCAATTCAAATTCAAAATTCAAAAATACTTTATTAATCCCAGAGGGAAATTGATTAATTGGGATGCTGCCCCCGCGACCTGGACCCGGATAAGCGGAGGAAGACGAAGACGAAGACGAAGAAGTTTTTGTTACTTGCCTCTTGCATTGCCTATTTACCATTTATGGTCATGTTATTTTATGTGTAATTTAATGCAGTATTTTTCAACCTTGGTCCGCAAGGCAGTGTGCCAATAGTCAGACACACCTGGATTAATCAGTTTGTCCAATGATGTAAGACAGGAAATAAAAGAGCTGTGCGTAATTCAGGAAATAGTGAAGTTGTGCACAAAGCTCAGAAAGCACAAGTTTGTTTAAAAATAGAAAATAGCACAGCCCCACCAAAAATATTTTTCACCAGCCGCCACTGAGGGCTGGGATGGGAATATGGGATCTATAGGGCCATTTTAATCTGTGAAGCACTTTGAATTGCATTTTTTTGTATGAAAAGTGCTGTATAAATAAAGTTGATTTGATTTGATCCTCCCTGCTTTCCCAGTTACCGGCGCCACCAGTTCAGTCAGCTCCAGTCCCAGCGGTGACCCAAGAGGCTCTTCACCCGGGCTGGCCTGTTCAGGTGTCAGAGCCCAGTCCGGCGGCTTCAGCCAAGGAAGCGGTCCCATCTGCAGCAGCTCCTCCTCCACTCCAGAAGCCGATGGTCCAGAAGTCGACGCCTCCGGACCAGAAGTCGACGGAGGTCGACGCCTCCAGCCCTGAGGTCGACACCCCCTCGTGTCCAGAGGTCGACGCCTCCTCGTGTCCAGAGGTCGACGCCTCCTCGTGTCCAGAGGTCGACGCCTCCTCCTGTCCAGAAGTCGACGCCTCCTCGTCCTGTAGCAGAGCCCGTTGGCTCTGCTACAGGACTTCTAATGATCCTCCACTTATCACCTCTCTCACTGTAGCTGCTCCTTTAAGTGCTTGAGAGCCTCTGACACAGATCCAGGACTCTGAATCTTTCAGAGGCCCGGAGGAAGAAAAAAATCCTGGAAATGCTGAGGTGAGGGTCAGGGCAGGCGAAGAGATAAGGTGTGTGTGTGTGTGTGTGTGTGTGTGTGTGTGTGTGTGTGTGTGTGTGTGTGTGTGTGTGTGTGTGTGTGTGTGTGTGTGTGTGTGTGTGTGTGTGTGTGTGTGTGTGTGTGTGTGTGTGTGTGTGTGTGTGTGTGTGTGTGTGTGACATATCTGTCCTTTTCAGGCTGGATTGGAACTGGATGCCTCCTCGTGTCCAGAGGTCAACGCCTCCACTCCAGAGGTTGACGCCCCTTCCAGTCCTGTGGTTGACGCCCCTTCCAGTCCTGTGGTCGACGCCCCTTCCAGTCCTGTGGTTGACGCCCCTTCCGGCCCTGAAGTCGACATCCCCTCCGGCCCTGAAGTCGACTTCCCCTCCGGCCCAACGTCTCCCCCTCCAGTCCAGAGGCCGACATCTCCCCTCCACTACAGTGGTCGACGTCTCCTCCTCCAGTCCAGTGGTCAATGCCATCTTCAGTCCAGTGGTCGACGCCGTCTCCAGTCCAGTGGTCGACGCCATCTCCAGTCCAGTGGTCGACGCCATCTCCAGTCCAGTGGTCGGCGCCGTCCCCAGTCCAGTGGTCGGCGCCGTCCCCAGTCCAGTGGTCGACACCATCTCCAGTCCAGTGGTCGACGTCGCCGTCTCCAGTCCAGTGGCCGACGCTGCCGTCTCCAGTCCAGTGGTCGGCGCCGTCTCCAGTCCAGTGGTTGATGCCATCTCCAGTCCAGTGGTCGGCGCCATCCCCAGTCCAGTGGTCGACGTCGCCATCTCCAGTCCAGTGGTCGACGTCGCCGTCTCCAGTCCAGTGGTCAACGCCATCTCCAGTCCAGTGGCCGACGCTGCCGTCTCCAGTCCAGTGGTCAACGCCATCTCCAGTCCAGTGGTCAACGCCGTCTCCAGTCCAGTGGTCGGCGCCGTCCCCAGTCCAGTGGTTGACGCCATCTCCAGTCCAGTGGTCGGCGCCGTCCCCAGTCCAGTGGCCGACGTCGCCGTCTCCAGTCCAGTGGCCGACGCCTTCACCTCCAGTCCAGAAGTCAAGGACGTCTCCTCCGGCGTCTCTGCCTCCGGTCACCGCCAGTCCTGCCCTCACAAGGCGCGGGCCCCCAAGAGCCCGTCAGCGTCTCCTCCTCTGCCACAGACGCAGGCCCCCAGATTCTACTCCTCCCTGCCTCCTCTCCATCGGTCCCTCGGTCCCCCTCCTCCCGCCCTGCTCTGTGTTCCTATGGGTGTCTGGGTTCCGCCCTTTGAGGGGCGGGGGGGGGGGGGGGGGGGGGGGGGGGTACTGTCACACCCTGTCCTGTCTCCCCATTCTGTTCAGTCATGTGTCTTTGTTAATTGCTCCCACCTGCCTCTCGTTTTCCAATCACCCAATCTCCCAGCCCTCTTGTATTTAAACCCTCTCAGTTCTGTGTCTCTTGTTGGCTCATTGTTTCATTGTCAAATTCATTTTTAAATCCTTGTTTTAAATGTTAATGCCTGCCTGAGTCCTTCCTCACCCGCGTGTGGATCCTCACCTCCGTTTCACTCACCGGCACGCTTGTGACAGAACGTTGGCCTGGAGCAGTGTGGGTGGGTGGGTGTGGGTGTTATGTCCATTCTAATAGAATTGCCAGCCTCTGATAGATGAGTCCTTTCTCCAGGGCTACTTGTCTGTCAAACATTAGGTCACACTCAGACTCGGGCTGAGGGGGGTGTTGGATAAAAATGGGATGGAGGGGGGGCTCATGGCATACAGAAGAAAATGTCTGGAGAGGTGCCCCCCAGTCCCTGCCAAGAAAAGGAGGGCAACAAAAGTGGGAAAGGGTTAGGAGAGAGAGAGAGAGAGAGAGAGAGAGAGAGAGAGAGAGAGAGCAGGGTAGGGGGAGTAAAGAGGAGAGGGTGGGAGCTGGTGAAAGAGAGCAAAATGAGTGAAGGTGGGGGTTAAAGAAAGAGCGGAGAAGGGTACAAAAGGGTGCATTTGAATCCACTCTAATTAAGGCCCGTGTGATGGACAGGACCTGCGGACGTGCCTGCTTTTCTTTTCTGAGTGTGTGTGTGCGTGCGCTCCTGTGTGTGTGTGTGATGTTGAGGATGGGAGGTGGTGAGCGGCCCCCAAGTAGAGATGTCTACTGCCAGCAGCCTGAATGGGACAAAGACCTGAATAGAAACTTCAAAGCGACCTCTGTGAGCTCACCCCCACCACCCCCACCCCACTCCTCTGGTCCAGAGTCTCTTGGCCGCTGCGACGAGCTCCAGTTCGAGTGCAGTTCTGTTTGCCAGTCTGTTATTTTCTGACTGCTACGTGCAGTTTCTTGGCAGCTTTTTATGCAATGTGGATTTCAAAGTGTTTCTCTCTCCCTGCCTGTGTCTTAAACAAAGATGTGTGTGTGTGTGTGTGTGTGTGTGTGTGTGTGTGTGTGTGTGTGTGTGTGTGTGTGTGTGTGTGTGTGTGTGTGTGTGTGTGTGTGTGTGTGTGTGTGTGTGTGTGTGTGTGTGTGTGTGTGCTCGCTTTAAAGAGCAAAACTGCAGGATGCAGATATAATTGGAGCAGAGGATCTGACTCATTGCTCTCCCCTTCTGAACCGAGCGCCGGCTCTTTTCAGGCTGGATTGGAACTGGAACAAGAAGCCCACAGCGTTGACATGCTGAAGGAATTATTGTTGCTAAATGATACAGAGGGATTTCATTTGATCTGAGTGTCCTTACTGGTTCCGCCCTGTGTTATGATCTTGTGGTGTGCGTCATCTAATTTGGCTCTGCTACAGGGCTTCTAATGATCCTCCACTTATCACCTCTCTCACTACTGTAGCTGCTCCTTTAAGTGCTTGAGAGCCTCTGACACAGATCCAGGACTCTGAATCTTTCAGAGGCCCGGAGGAAGAAAAAAATCCTGGAAATGCTGAGGTGAGGGTCAGGGCAGGCGAAGAGATAAGGGGTGTGTGTGTGTGTGTGTGTGTGTGTGTGTGTGTGTGTGTGTGTGTGTGTGAGACATATCTGTCCTGTCTGAACCCTCTTGTACCAGTCAAGCATCAGGTCAGCCTCCAAAGCTCCTGGGATCAACATGTCATTGTTGCTGCCTGGTGTCCCTGACATGTCCCCGATGACATCATCACGTCGGGACACTGAACAGATCGCTCACCTCTTTAATGCCGAGCTGAAGAGACACCAGCATCCTCCTCTAATCAGCCTGAACAACCTCATCAGGGGCCTCCCTGTGGCAGGCGCTGAGTAAATTCTGCAGGCTGCTGCTGCTTTGATCATAGATTTACTCTCACTGGCCTTGTTAGTACCAGGCTGGCCTCCCTTCTGCCTTCAGAGCTGCCTCTTCATGTCATTGACCCAACAAGGTTGTTGGAAACGTCCATCATCACACAGCTACACCCATGATGAGAAGTCCTCGTTCCACCTCACCCTAAAGGTTCTGGACTGGACGGAGATCTGGTGACCGTGTGGGTCGCTGCAGTCAAGTGAACTCATGGTCATGTTTTAGTTAGACATGATCTGAGCTATGTGACACGGTGCATGATCCTGCTGGAGAAGATGGGTCCATGTGGGATAGACATGGTCAGCAACAATACAGACTGAGGTCAGACTAAAGGGTCAAAAGGGGGACAAGAACATCTCCCAACACCATTACACCCCCACCACCATGCTGAAGCCTTGATACAAGGCAGGATGGATCCATGCTTTCATGTTGGTGACACTGGTTTCAGACCTGACTGCTTAAATCCAAACTCATCAGACCAGAAAAGAGTTTTTCCTGTTTCGCCAGTTCTGGTGATCCAGTGGGAATTATAGCCTCAGTTTCTTAATTTTAGCTGAATAAAGGGATACCAGCAGTCTTCTGCTGCTGGAGTACATCTCCTTCAAAGTTTGAGCCTCATCAACTCTTCACCACGTAAAGACATCTAAATCCAATTATATGCTGCCGTGTGATTGGCTAAGTAACTATCCATCCATCCATCCACCCATTTTCATCCGCTTATCCGGAGTTGGGTCACGGGGGCAGTAGCCTAAGGCGAGAGGCCCAGACTTCCCTCTCCCCAGGTTCTTGGGCCAGCTCCTCCGGGGGAATCCCAAGGTGTTCCCTGGCCAGGTGAGAGACATTGTCCCTCCACCGGGTCCTGGGTCTACCTTTAGGCCTCCTCCCGGTTGGACGTGCCCGGAAAACCTCACCAGGGAGGCGTCCAGGAGGCATCCTGACCAGATGCCCGAGCCGCCTCAACTGACTCCTCTACTCCGAGCCCCTCCCAAATGACCAAGCTTCTCACCCTATCTCTGAGAGCTCAGCCACCCTGCAGAGAAAACTC